>NC_081531.1:33232314-33532314 GCF_030273125.1 Centropristis striata | reverse complement strand
AGCCCTGTTTTTTTTCTCAAAAGCCAATCTCTACTAATCAAAAGCTTGTCAAGTAAGCAGAGCATGTTAAGGATAAAGTTTTATCTCCAGTGGCAAAGATTTCGTTGGTTTCTGACTCAGAGCCAGCGTCTTCACTGACTAGCAACTGGCCAAACCTGGCTCAAACAGGGCAGAGCTGGCCACATATCACAGGCTGGCGGGACCCGGTTTAACCACGCCGTCAGTTTGCTTTGTGCAGCTTTTCATGCAATGTTGTAAGTAATGTTAAGCTAAATATGCAGGTTATGTACTGTACGATTGGAGTGCTACTTATCCTGATATGACCTTTGCTTTGCCTAAGATGCCGTTTTCTAATAAGGGCACTTTAGAGGGAGGGAGAGCATGATATACTACTCGTCTGTACAGTAAAAAGCATGTTCAGCAGTGGGCCTCGTGGCCTGTGATAAATACTCAGGCACTCCTTGCTGAAATGGCCCAGACTTTGAGAGTTTTGAGTGCACGTTGAGAGGGAGACGAGACAGTGGGCCAAGATGTCTGTGGTGTGGATTAATGGGGAGGACTGGAGAAAGGGTGCCGCAGTTGTGCGTGAGCAGAATATTTGATGGGGAAAGCAAGAGGAGGGAACAGTGAGGGACAAGCAACTGCAAGAGATGGGTAAGATGAAAGGGAGGGAAAGATAAAAATGGACTGAAAACATCAAGAAGCAAAGATGTATGAAAATGTTCTGGAATAAATACTGCTGCTGTCGTGTCTCCCACTGCTGCTTTATCTTGCTCTCTTGTCTGATTGCACGGCGTAGGCAACATTTATTTTGTTGTACTGGGCCGAACTTGGGAAAAATATCTACACGAAGGCCGTCCCAGACAGCTGAAATATATACACCACCGTCAATGATTAGATAACTCAAAATGCAACACAGGGAGGAATCAAACAGGGAGAACAAACAAAGCAAGTCAATGTTTTTTTTTTTAAGTACACTGAGGTTAATCAAGTATGCAAGGCCTTTTGTCACACTTGCAACTAATTTCAACATGATTATTTTAAGTCTCTGTGAGACATACTGTAGGCACAGCTGTAAACATTATGAAATCACTTCTTATTTTATGAACCACACACTTCTTGTCTTTTTGTTCCTCTAGCAGAGTCTCTGGGAGACAGATGGGTACATCTACTGTCCTTATGTCTGCTTTTAGTTGTCGTGAGCAGCAACATTTTGGTGGACAAAATTCCTTTTGTTCTACAAAATGCTCCAATGGCTTCACATGCACACTGATACTTGGATTTTTGAATTTCATGGTCACGAATGTGTATATTTTTTTGGTTTTTGATGTTGGTTATAAGACTTAGACCTCTCTCTTCTTATAATATGTCTTTAGATCCAAAAGCACCTGCATTTGTAAAGCAGCACTCCTCAGCTAATCTACTGGCATTTCCTCTCTGTAGATGTATGTTATTCGGAGTTGTGATTATTATTATTATTATTATGATTATTCTCTACCCAAATAATAATTGCTACCCAGCATTATATATATTATATTAAGTTCAGTTTGCAAGTCTCTTAGACTGTACAATAGCCAGGCTGGAGTGTGGGCAGTTATCTCCTGTTTTTACTTCTTTATTTAAAACAATACAAATCTAAATTTGGCTTGTAGGTACTTTTTAGAAATTGTTCTTTAAATGGAAATAGACTAGGACCACATGAAAAAGAGGAATTTTTTTTTTTTTTTTTTTTTACTTTGGAAAGCACCATGCTTACCAGAAGTCACCCAGTGGTACCAATGACTTGTCTGAATGGTGACATGCAGAAGTATTTGTTGAACTTCCTGCATTACAGACAAAACTTTGACTCATCTGTGAATCACAGCAGAAACACAGATTCTTTAGAGGAGGGTAAATATTGTTGCAGCCTTTCTTGAAATTCTTTAGATATGAACATAAAAATAATAAACAGTTTCTACTTCAAAATTGTTTAAACATTTTATGACAAATTATGTACTTAATAGTATAGTAAATAGATTAAAGACCCAAGCATCCACCAGTGAAAATTTGAAGAGGAGAAGAATGTAATGAAGTTCAAGTGTAAAGAAGATATTTTGCCTCTTCAGGATGAGAGTGTTAAAACTCTCAGACTCAAAAGAAAAGAAAAAACCTACATGAGTGCATCAAAATCCTGAGTGCTATTTATTAAATGTCTGGGGAATAAATCCACTTGGTGATACAGAGGTATGAAAGCATGAAGTTATTTTATTGGGTTTCAACTGTAGAGATTAAACTCATGCAGTCTGTGATGTGGACAGAACAGACCCTCATAAGGACATGCTGTAAAACCAGAAAATGGAAAAACATCCAAGGTCAATTTTGTGTGAGGACGTGCTGCAGTGACACCTCATTAATAATGTAGAACAATGTTTTAGGACCATTTAATAACAAGAAACACAACAGTGTTGTAGTTTTATCACCTGACTTTACTTTAAAGGATCAGCACAAAGGACAGTTGGCAGATTTCATAATACATCCTTCCTTTATTAAAGGCAAAATTTAGGGACAAACTGAGATTTAAAACTAGTAAATCAACAGTGGTGGATGTAGGAAGTATTCAGATCCCTTACTGAGGTAAAAGTACTCATACAGCAGTGTGGAATTACTCCACTACAAGTGAAAGTCTTGCATTCAAAACCTCCTACAGTAAAAGTACAAAAGTAACAAAAGTAAATGTACCCGTTATGCAGAATGAACCCACTCAAATTGTTTTATATATTCCAAGTATATTATTGTATTATTATTTTAATGCATTTATGTAAGCAGTATTTTACTGTCCAGGTAGGACTAATTTTAACTACTTAATATTCAGTTATGTGGTTTAATTTATAAACATGCATAATCATTTTAAATTGATCATATTTTTCATGTTAAATCTCGACCTGAAAAGTAACTAAAGCTGGCAGCTGAATGTAGTGGAGTAAAAAGTACAATATTTCCCTGAAAAAGTATTAGAGTAGAAATAACGTTACATATGTGGAAATACTAAAGTAAAGTACAGTCCTTGAGTAAAAGTACTTAGTTACCTTCCACCACTGTAAATCAAAAGGTAAATTATTGCGATTGATTTTCCATTAAGTGCACAATAAAAAAACTTGATTTAGGAAAATTAAAAAAGTTTAACACATCTTATTGGAACCAAACAGCAGTTTCATTGCTATTTACTGGACTACACACACACACACACACACACACACACACACAAACATACATACATACATACATACATACATACATATATATATACACTACTGGTCAAAAGTTTTAGAACACACCAACTTTTCCAGAATTTAATTGAAAAGTAATGCACATTTGCAACATTTAAAATTCTTGAAAATAAAAAAAAGATTCAAAATCACATTTTATGTTGAACTAAATGACTAAAAAAAGACACAAAATTACCCAAAAAAAAGACACAAAATTACCCAAAAAAAAGACACAAAATGACAAAAAAAAGACACAAAATGACTTACAAAGACATGAAAAGATTTCAAAAATGGACAAAATAGCCCAAGAGTCCATAGAGTTAAGTTGTTAATCCACTTCTTGTTCCCTGAAAAAGGCCTACTTGCATAATTCTGAAATGTACATTATTTTTCAGTTTTGGTTCAGCTTACCTTTTTTTATTTACCCCTGGCAGTTCACCACTTACCTTTGTACCCTTTCAAGCTGTTCATTTGACTTAAACTGCTTGAATTTCAATAAAAAATGGAAAAAAATTGGGGTGTTCTAAAACTTTTGACCGTTAGTGTATATATATATATTTTTATACTTTTAAATTAATTTTCAGAGTTTGGTTGACTCATACAGGCCTGTGAGGCCCTGGCTGCACCTTGTATGGTCCCAGGATGGACAATAATGATGACACACACAGTAAGAATACAGTAACTACAACAATCAAATACAATACTAATCCATGTTACTCAGACCTGCATTCTTCTGCTTTGCTGTCACTGCATTTTCTGCCCTTACCTTAAATTATGTTTAAAAAATACGATAATGACCCCCCCCCCCCCCCAAGCCCTCCCCATTGTTGGCAGCCCACTTTCTTCCCCCCACTTTCCCAGGCTCTGAGAGTGGCTTTTAAGGGGTTACCTTGTTAGAGGTTTGGGGTTATGCCCATGTCGGTCGCTCTGTTTTTTCTTCAACCTTCTGTTTTGGAGAGGCCCTTTTCTGTGGCAGCACTGTGACAGGATTCTTGGCAATATCCTGAAAGTCAAATCTGTTCATTTAGATTCAAGTGGTGACCATGGAGCAGACAGCAGCCCATTGGCATGCTGTGGCAAAACTAGTATCCAGGGCAGCCTAATGTCCTGAACTAAACATTTGTCCTTTTTCATAACACTAACATACATGCTGAATCTCTGAATGTGTGCTGGTGATTCTTTTAATTTTAAAATATGGCTCATGCTGTGGCTTCTTGTGTCAATTGTAAGTCCTTGTTTATTGCGGATTAATTAGCTTATTGTTCTTCCAGAGGTGAGAAGTCAGGGTCAGATTGGGTTATCATGTGTTGTCTGAATACAGTCGACTTCAATGTCCGAAATAGTGCCTCCAATGTTGGTGCAGGATACCTCACGGGTGGGTTTATTTCTCATATGTAGGATGGAAATATTTTGTAAATGAGTAGTGCTTTGTGTGAAAACAGTGGAAATCCACATCTGTGTATTCTAGCAGGAACAAGAACTGCACTGTATACAATTGAAAGCCTATTGCTGTAAAGGAAGAACAACAGGATCAAGTGTACGGAAGTGGATTTCCCCCACCTCTGTGTTTTTTTTTTAAATGGGGAAAACCAGTATAGACTCACACAAAATAATTGTATTCAGTTGCATCATGTCTTCATTTAAGTTTTAAGATTAAAAACCAATGCTTTGTCTTTTAGCGATTGTTCAATTAATCGTGCAGCATTAGAGCACCATGTTTCTGCTTAACAATGCAACATGTTCTGATGATTTTCTTGGATTTCTTTTAAGGTTTTAAGTGCTTTCAAAGGGACACAGGGGCAAAGTTGCAATGAACAGAATACACTCCCGAGTAAGACCTTGAGGTTCCCCGGTAGAAATGCGCTGATGAGGATATAGTACTATTGACTGGAGCAGTCTGGCTGCTGAGCTACAGACTGTTTTAACTGTTGTGATGGCGGAGGTGGCATCAAGGTTAAGTACTGCAACAAAGTCTTAAGGATCCCATTCAAATCATCAGAGAACATGATAAACTTTGAGAGAGTTTACTTAAATTAGTTTATTTATATGTAAAGTTAAAGGTGAGGACAAAATGTAATGAAAAAAAAACAAGACGCAGATCAAAACAGTGGTGAATTTGAGTTCAGGGTTTGCATGCAAACAAAGATGAGGGCAAAATTCAACAATTATTCATGTGCGAATATTTTTTTTTTCTTTTTCATAAACAGAAAATATACAAATTGACATAGAGAATGAAAGAGTATAAATAAAACAGGAGGAGGACGACGACACGTTAGCACAGACAACAAGTGAGGAGCATCAGGATGTGGGCATGTGGGAGACACAATAAGCCATATCAGCCTTACTCGTTTACAGTCGTAGCCGTCCCCTGCATGGTGGGCCGTGTAGAGTTTCTTATGGACTGACAACACAGCTGTACGCCATTCGTCCGGTCTGAAAGACGGCTAATGGGACAAAGGGCATGAGTGAGGAGAGGGAAACGAGGGAGAGATGCTCGCTGAAACGCCCAGCCCTCCCCTGAGCAGGACGGGGAGCACCACTCTTCCTCTTTGCTCATAGCTGCTTTCTCCCGGCCCTCAGCCATTTTGGAGAGAGGAAAAAGTGGCTGCTTTCTCTCTCCCTCTCTCACTACGTGGCATAGCTTTGGAAAGGCTTCAGCTGCTGTGTTGTAGCAGCAGGGAAGACACGTTTTGCAGCTCGCACTTGGGAGATAATATGTTTGCAGAGAAAAAATTCTGACGCGAAACAACCTTCTTCCATCTTGACTTTTTTTTTAATGAATTTTTGTTTCCCTTGCATTCAGCTGCTAAGCCTCTCTCCTCTTTGCTGTGCACTTTCACTCATGCTGTGTCCTTTTCTTTAATAACTTGCGCCGTAGTTTTGTTGCCCGCTTCTTTCCCCTTGTCTCTTTTAAGTTATATATTTTCTCATCTCTCAATTTGATTTTATGCAACAGAGTTTAAGACAAAGGGATATGTCCAAATTTTGGCAGCACTAAGAAGAGACAGAGCTGCAGCCAAGGACCCTGCTGGGATCCAAGAAAGCCAAGCAGAATGAAGCACCAAAAAAAAAAAAAAAAAAAAGAAAACACCACCCTTTGCTTGGTCACAAATTCCACTTTCTCTGTAGCCGAGCCTGCGCTGCCACTCCTCCTCATCCACATCTTACCGCATTCAACCTTTTGCCATTTCTCTCTTGCCGTACCTTTTTTTTAAAGGCGATTTGAGGTTTTTGTACCCCGGAAAATGGGCACCGGACAACGGGTTAGAAGGGCTTAACAGACAGAACGAGGGGATGTTATCTTCTTACTTTTGCTTGTTGTTTCGCTTTTTCTTTCCTTTTTTTTTTTTTTTACTGTTACAGTTATCGAATCGTTGTTGTAGTGCTTGTAGTTTTTACTCGTTTATGTGTTTTAAGGGTATGCCTGGATTACCACGTGTTTGTCAGAGTGTGGTTTTAGGAATGTGTGTGCACGGGTATCTCATCTGTCAACGTTAGACTTTCTCCTCTGTTCACAGTCAGTTTCTGATCATTTCTATATCTGTTTTTATAGGTTTCTTGCTATATGATGAAGCATTGGCCTACACAGCTCCTCAAGCCTGACTCCATGTAATTCCAGAGGATGTCTAACCTGCTGGTATGTTTGCGATTTATAATACTTATAGATTTCTCTCTATATGCTTGGTTCACTGTTGTTTCTAATCCGCAACATATGATGCATACCTGGTGATTTGTTCACAGTACATGTTGTTAAATGGTGTCCATAGCAAACAGTAAGGTCAAGGTGTTATTGCACATTATGGAAATGAAAAATTCATCAGATTACTGCACAGGCCAATTTATATACCACCAAAATTATCATCATATTTTGTATTCTGTATATGTGCGATTTAATATTATTTCGTCGTCTCATTTTGTCTTGTTTTATAATATTTTCTTTTGGATTTGTTTTTGTTGGAAATTGGAAATGTACCTGCTCTTTTTGCTCAGAATACAAATGGTTTCTTTGTGGCCACATTCACTATGGTATTTTATTAAAAAACTCCTGTACATGTATTTTTTCCGAATTCAAATCCCAACACTGGCATTTTGCAATTTTATATCCACGCATAAAACAACATACAGCATACTTTTCTGTCTGACATTTCAAAAATAAATGTTGACCTCAGAAGAATGTGATCAGTAGGTTACACAAATACCACTTCCATCTCACAGTCATGTGCTCTGGCCTTTTTCACTGTACCATGGTTTAATTCCAGGGCTCTCTTCTATACAGATACATAAACAGGAAAATATGTTTTATAGCCACACTGAGCAAATACAAAGCATGAAAAATACATTTGAAAGTATTTAATTTTACTCTCACGCAAGGATTGATTCCGTAAGTATTATAACAGACTGAAAACATTTTAACTCTGATAAAAACTGTGTTGTTCATAGCAGCTTTTTTGCTCGAGCGCCCACTGAGTGGGGTGTTATTATGTTGACTGTGTGGAGTTTACAGGATCAGATAGTGGAAGGACTCGCTGTTTCTATTATTCTGTGGGTTTCGCCTTCCTTATTTGCTCTTGAAGGGGTAATGCCAGCTGCCACAAACCCGTAGATCCGAACTTGTGGTGACTGGCTGCACAAGCTCGTATCTATAGGTATGTGTCTTCCTGGCAAATCCAGCACCTGCCATCTGTGTGTCAGAAAAAACATTATAATTATCTTCAAAGCTGATTTTGACTGGATCATAATAAAGATGGGAGTTGTCAGGCTTTATTACAGTCTTGTCTGTACAGTAAGGCATTCATAACAACAAGCTCTCTTCGCCTGCGTTCCCACGACTGAACAACACCGACCCTGTCACGACTGCGTATTCTCAACCAAACTTAGCCCACGTGTCCCATCTTTACACACAGACCCCACCCAAAGTAGGAGGGTTGGACAGTATGAGGAAATGACACATTAAAAAAAAAAAAAAAAAAAACATGCCTGCCGAATTAGGCCATTAGGTCAGTGCTGCCAGTATATTATTATTATTATTATTATTGTTATTATTATTATTGTCAGATATGTTAGCGATGGATTAGAAAGAAACAGGCATTCCCATCTTGTTATTTAACACTTTTTCTAAAAATGTTCTTCAGTCAATATCATATCATAGTTTGTAGTGAAATTACATTTTGCATGATAGATTTGATCCACAAAGCGTCCATCCTGCAGTTTCCTCTCGTGTTCCGCAGGTTGAGGTAGTAGGTTGTATAGTTCAGAGTGACACCACAGGAGATAACTGTACAGCCTCCTAGCTTTCCCTGAGGAAACACCACACGCTCTGGATACTGTTGGATTATTTCACCAAACACAAACTTTTCTGCGATGCAGGACTGATCACTAAATTTTTCAGCTGTTTGCAAATACTGTACATTGTCTTTATATATTTGTATCTGACCCATAAATGTATGTTTTATTTAATTTTTTTGACATTTTTTACATCGCAGAGCATAAAATGTGTTGCACAAACATGGCAAAAATATGACATTATTAGCAGCAGGAAGACGACATTAAAACAGTCAGAGTGAGGGGACAACGAGGGGTAAAACGTGCATGAGTTGGGGGGAAAGCAGCGGCGTGCTGCTGCTGCGAGGTCTGTGGGCTGCTCTAATGAAAGAGATGCCACTGAAGGGAAACACCATACAGCCGCAGGGGGAAGAACACGGTTTTGGCAGCCAATTATGTACAAAGTTCAGTTTCACTTAACCAAAACGGTATATTTCCTCTGCGCAGCTATGTGGTAAAAACACTGCTGTGATCAAAACAGCCAGAAACAACTTTTACTGTTTCAAACCAAGAAAACCACTGACCCCTGAACTCATCTTGCTCCCTGACAGCAATGTAAAACACGTTGATTTATTGCTCCATTCAAGGCAAATGAATTTCCTGAGACTTGTCACAAACCACAAACCATGTTTAACTCCTCTTCGGAATTACTTTAGCTCTAGTTTTTTTTTTATCTCTTTCCTAAACTCCCAGTTTGATATAATTAAATTTCAGCTATGGGCTCCTGTCAGTAAATCCTGCAAAATTGAAATAAAATCAATGTTAAAATTGTATTATTTGCCAAGGTCATCAAGCAATTTGCTTTAAATTTAACCACAGTAACCTAAGTAACACAGTTAAAATCAATAAATCAATAATTCCTGCTATATCTTTACTTCCTCCAACTACCATAAAAGTATGTTTCTTATGTTGTGTTTAGTCTGATCTAATCTAATAAATAAAACATGGCAGTGGATGCAGTCCTGTGTGAGAGAGATGGTGTCCCCGTAGTGCGGTGTGCTGCTGTGTGCAGATGCGTCGAGCATGGAGTGGTGTGATGATGAAAGACTGTTTCCACTTAAACTCTTCGCTCTCTGTCCCAAGGCCACCGGGTTCGATGGAGGTGGAGTAAGGAGCTCTGTGGGCCAGATTGAAGCGGGGGCCCTTAGTACGGGGCAGCTCCTGCAGTACGAGAGCAAGCAGTCACTTACAGTAGATACAGCACCACTCTGCTGGCTCGTTTTTTTTTTTTTTCTCTGTGCATAATCACCCACCTTATTCTCGTACGAGCAAAGTGTTTTTTAATGCATCCTTGTGGCTGTGTGAGACATGTTGTTGTGGCCATGGGGTAGTGTGTTACAGCATACAGCAGGAGGCATGCAGGAGCTCTCCCTAGTGACCCCCCCCCCCCCTGCACACACACACACACACCACACCCTCCGTGTGTAATCTAAGTGTAGATTTTTGCATTCATTGAAAATGTCCATAAATAGTCCCGTTTAGCTGTTCTAATGTTAGTTCTGTGTGTGGACAACTGGAAGCATCAGCGTCTCTTGAGAGGAAGTGAAAGTAAAGAAAGGCACTTTGTAAAACTGAGATACCATTCACTGCAATGAGGTGCATGTGATGTGTTGAGAAGACTCAGCATGTGATGTCTGTGACCCAGAGAGATTTTGGATTTATTTTTTTTAAATGCTGGAATACATTAAAAAATAATTATTTTTGTCAGAAAGAGGAAAATGTAGATGAAGTGAGAGCTTGTGTTAATGATTTTCTAATTGACCTTGAAATTAAAGAGAATACGCTCTCAAAGAAACCAGTAGAGGGAAAGAGGGTGATAGTCTGGGACCACACAGGCCATTTTTCTGCTGTCACTGATCTCAGCCTATTGTCTGTTGTCCGTCAGAGGAACCCTCTTCTGGTAATTCCCTCTTCTCCCCATTTGTCTCGCTTCCCTACCATCTTGTCTCTCGTCCTTTTCTATAGCTTTACAGCAGCTAATACTGATAAAATATAAGACTACCACACTGCCAGGCTTCCAGTTACATTTCCTTTACCGCTCCGTGAACTGCGTTTTCTCTCCCTTACTCCCTCCTTTTCTCTTTCGATCTTGTTCCCACCCTCCTTTTTTCTCCATGAAATGCATGCTGTTATACCCAGTCACTCTCACAGACACAGAGGGAGAGAGAGACAGGAACAGAATACTGGACTTGCCGACTGGAGAAGGATTTTTTTTTTCTTCTTTTCTTTAATGAAAAGGAGCTTGAAAAGAGACATTGTAAGATAAAAATGTGGTTGCCTGTCTTTGTCTTCCTTCTTTCTTTCCTCTGCTACTGTGTGCCCTCGTTCTCTTTGCTACTTTCTCCCTCCCTCTCTACCTTTCCTTATCTCTCCTTCTCTGCATATAGCAGACCTTTAGAGTCTAAGTGATTTCAGCTGTGGGAGGAAATGAATGGATGATATTTATTTCTCTTTCCCTGCTCTGCCGCTGCTGCTGTGTCGATGCTGTATGTAACAGACAGAGGGACAAGCAGAGGCTCTACAGTTTCTTTGCCCTGGGGACTTGAGCCTGCAATCCATGAAGCATGCGAGGCAGAGGAGGGAAAGAAAATATAGAGGCACAGACACAGACAGAGAGGTGTGATATGGAGAGACTAAAGCGCCGAGCGAGAGCAGAAAGAAAATTTGAGACAGATGGAGCCTGGAGACAGACAGACAGACAGACAGAAGACGAAAAAGATGGGTAGTAGTGTCACATGGAGACAGAGGGGTGAGTAGCAGCGGGCACTACAGCAACAGGCGTTACACATTTTTTCCTATTACTCACTATTCTGTGGCTGTTTTTGCGTCCTGTGTTTTGAGCCTGTTTTCATAGCTTTTGAAACATAACAGAAAAATCCAGATGATAATCAGAACTTCCGTTTGTTTTTGTGTTTTTTCAAAGCAGTGATTTATACGGAAAACTTTGAAAATTGTGGCCATTTGCCTCGGACATTGGACTGTGTGTGGCATGCAGGAGTGCAGTGCATTTGCATTGGCTTTCTATTTGCTCAAGTAATCAGTAATCATTTGTATCTTACCTTAGATTGCCTATATCATTAATATAGCTTTTTGTTTACCCTTTCCTTCGTGCCTTTCTGTCTCATTCTGTTTCTCATTTGTGTAATTTTCCTGCTCTCCTGTACGAGTCAGCATGCAGCGGCACAGGCCCATTGATCTGCTCCTTTTTTTCCTTGTGCATGCTACTTTTCTACTGGTGCCCACTACAATGCATCTTCCTGCATTAATATGTTGTAAACCATTTTTTTAAAGAATAGATTTAGCTTTTATTCTTTCTGTTGCTGCTTTATGAGTTTAATTTGCGGCTTCTTTCCTCCACAGTTTCTAAATCTGTTGCAGTGTCAGTTATGACTTTTCTGTTTAAAATCTTTGCTATATTTCTTGTTCACCTACTTTAACCCTTTAACCTCAATC
The DNA here is from genome assembly GCF_030273125.1 of Centropristis striata. Taxonomy (NCBI): domain Eukaryota; kingdom Metazoa; phylum Chordata; class Actinopteri; order Perciformes; family Serranidae; genus Centropristis; species Centropristis striata. Next base: position 33,520,294 of record NC_081531.1, on the reverse strand, counting down.
CTGCCCTGCCTTTCATCCCTCTCTCTCTCTCTCTGTATCTCTCTTTTTCTCTCTCTCTCTCTCTCTCTCTGCCTGCACATGGTACAGTCTTGCATGTCTGAGCAGCAGACGGCTAGACAGCAGCAATCTGCTACAGCAGCCTCATGTGCTAGTCCGAATGATCCGTTCAACAAAGCCTGAGCTAGCAGCACTAAAATCTCTTCCTCTGCTTCTCTCTCCAGCTTTCTTCTTTCTCGCAGATCTCTCTCTTTGCATTTTGTCTGGCCACATCCTCCCCTCCTCTGCTCTGCTAGGCTGACCGGCGCAGACATACAAAGAGGACTGCGGCAGCCTCCACCACCACGGTCAGCTGGGTGAGTTTTCTTCCTTCCTTCCCTCCCAGCCTCCCTTTCCTTCTCCTCTTCATCTCACCGGCAGTCAGATCTCATTCGGTCTATCTGACGAATGAGCTTTCCCTCCATACAGTCAGAGCCGCATGATTGACAGGTGCGGTCTCAGAGGACTGACAAGCCTGCCGTGTCTGTAGATGTGATATCTTATAGGGAGAATGTTAGTTGTAAGGAGCTCTGGCTTTTATTTTTCTCTTTTTTTTTTTTTTTTTTTTTAGTAATGAAGATGGATTTTTCATCTAGCAGGCCATTTTCTGTCTCTGCTGTTGTCCTTGTCGTCTGACTGGTGCACCCGCGTGTGCACGGTGCAGCATTTTGGCGTTTTAAGTGATTAATCAAAGATGTTGTGCTATCGTTTATCACGCCATGATTCGGCCAAGCCAGACTGTGGCAGCGACAGGGAGGCCAAAATGTGCTGAGGCAGAGCCATTCTTATGAACACCATGGGCTAATAAAATGCTGTCTGTCTGGTGTGTATGACCATTTAGTGGTGTCTACAGTATGAGTGTGTACAGTACATGTGTATAAGATACATGCTCAGTTTTATATTGGAGTCTTAATGTGTGATGTGATTTATATCGTGTATCGGTATTTGACTCGTGCGCAGAATACCACAATACTTATTGTTTTAAACAATATAAAAGTGTTATGGATAAATTACACCATAGTGTACGTGGAGCCCGACTTACCGATACCCGACTGGACTTAGTGGCAAAACTGAGACTTAGGGTACAGCAAGGCACAAAGCCAGCGAGAGAGGAAGCTGCCATTGTCTGCTCCAGTCTCAGCCACAGCACTCGTGCAGCAGATGATCTACTGTATGTCGCATAGGAAAGGCCGAGAAAAAAACAATCTGTACCTCTCTCATTCCCTGAGACCCTAACTTGTGACGTTTTGCTGTGATGTGCACGGGTTGGGTTCTTGGGAGCTGCGAGGGGCACTCACACATCTCTGTAACCTGAAAAAAAAAAAAGAAAAAGAAAAACATGGCGGAAAGGAAAGGAAAGGAAAGGCACAAAGCGAAGCGAAGAAGGGACGACTTCGCTTTTTTAAGCTAGGCAGAGCGTGCATACGATCCACCCACTCAGTGAAAAATACAGATAGAGGGGAAAACGAAAAAAGGAAGAACATTGGGTTTCTTTCAGGATACAGAGGGGTTTAGACCCAGAGGCAGGCACAGCGTGTGTGGCAATGGACGGGGGAGAGGGGGAGATGGATAGAGGAATGTGGGGATGAAGGACATGTGACTGAGATGGAGGGATGTCCAGACAAGGAGGGCCGATATTGCTGTCACATTTACAGTAGCTTCGGTTTTTGGGGCAGGTACAATGAATGAATGAATGAGGAATTTGTGACTAAGGTTACACCCACAGTGACTAATGTTACACATGCGAACAGCACAAGTACGTCACTCTGTCTGTTTGGAGACTGTGTGTACTGTAAAGAAACATAGTCAGATACTAACCTAAATTCACTTATATGCAGCAGAAACACATAATTCTGCATCACTTAGGCTGCAAAATGCAAATCACCCTTTAAATATAATGAGATTTTCTTTATCATCTACTACATAATAATCGTCAAAAGACTCAAATTCATCATGATCACCCTATTTCCCTCAGGCTCTTCATGCCTTATCTTGAGAGCAGCACAAAGTACTGGTAAGAGCGTGACACTGAAAGCTCGGTACACTTGTGTTTGACCTCATCAAAACCATCATCTCTTCTCTACCTGGTGCACCCATCGTTTGTTACACACAGAGAAGACACTGAATGCATGGCTGAGTGACAATTGTATGAAACTTGTGCATGTGTGCAGCAGGGTGCCACCCCCCATGGGTGCCTAATTCATTAAACTGTGGATGAAAGCAGGATTTTAGCGACATGCAAAATTATAGTAAAATGCTTTACTGTGTTTTAATGGATGTTAGACTGTATTCGGTGCAGGTTTTTTGATGCAGTACTGTATGTGAGGCCACTTCAGGTCTTCAGCTGCTGACGATAAGCTAAAGTCTGTTGTCTCAGTGCTCACAGTTCTCCTAAAACTGTCGTTCAGTGTGTTGAAATGTGTCTGGAGGCAATTGCTTGTTTCTATAATTGGTCGGTGATCTGTGATCACAGTAACAGCTTCATTTCCAGCCCTCCTCTCCCTTTATCCACACCTACAGTATGTAACCCTTTACATGTCTCCTTCCTTTTTCTTCTTCTTCTCTGAAGACGCTCTCGGTCTTTCGGTGAGCTTCAGCAGCATTTGAACAGCGATCCTGTTTGATGTTTTGTCCTCATTCTTTCATTAGTCTGGATGAGATGTGATGCAGTGATCATGTGGTTGAGGGACAGGTAGCTTTGAGCTCTGATTCTATTTTCAGCTTTGATTTGAAGGCATTTTTAGCCATGTCAGATGAACAGTTGAAGAAACAGCTGCCATTTTTGGTACGATCTCTCCATGCTTGAGGAATTTAGAGATTCATTAAAAAGGCATTTTTACTATGTGGTCAAACACTCCTAATGAGCACTGACTTCTGTAAATCTGCAACTCATTCGCATTGTCACGCACTTCATATCTTATTGGGAGTTTTGCTCTCCGGCCTGGTTTCAGTTTACTATGTGAGAATTGCAGCTGAGGGAAAGGTTGCCTCAGAATGACTCCAGCAGCATGTAATGCAGGTTAGCCAGTTTAACAAGCATATGATATCAAATCATGTCGAAACGGAGATTAAAGAGAGCATGTCCGATGTTTGTTACCTCCAGAATACTTATTTTATGTGAGCCTTGATCTTCCATTGCACTGGTTCGAAAAAAAAATGAGATGGGCTTTTCTGTGTGTGTCAATATGTCGATCACTTTGAGATTTGCATCTTAAAGTGAGAATGTTTAGTTCTCTTTTGCAGCATCTATGGCGATAATCAGTAATTTAAGGTGGAGTTTTATCACCTGTAGTTATTCATTTTGTTAAAAAGTTTTGTTTAGTAACTGAGACCAGAAAAAACATTATGCTGCCTCACAGACAACCGAGTTAAAGAACGTGTCTGTTGAACCACTAGGGGTGCAACGATACATCGTCACAGATCGATATATTGATTAATCGGTGAACGATCCAACTGCATCGATGCAACGCCAAACATCGATTCATCCTTCGTTAACGCTTTTTTGACAATCTCCCTGTTTTCTATCGAGAAGTAAGCTGAGCACACAGATAAAACCATCTTGGGAATGCTCTATGTTCATTATTAAAACATCATCACAGGCTCTTTCATGCTTTATTGAGCCAAAAAACATATTTGGTAACTTCAGCAAAGATCAGGTTACGTCACAGATGGCATCTAGTATAATATAATAAAAATAACAATAATAATAAAAACATTAACATATTAATAATAATAATAATAATAATATTAATAATAATAATACCTCAGTTGACCTTGATTTGCAACATACAAATGAAACATTTTGAAAAAAAGTCACAGAAGGAAAAGTCTAATATCCTCCGATAACATTTCAGCTAACTGTTTCAGTGACGAAGGGCTAAATTAACCCATAAAAACACATTTGCATCTACATGCAATGTGGCACTTTATAGTGAACAGAAACTCTATTTTTATTGTTTGTATTAAAAGATAATGAATTGTTTTTCATTTAAATATCTAGAAGAGCTCAGAAATAAAATCCTAAAATCATATTTTAGTTGCTTTTTGTGTAGATATGAATGTGTTAAATGGGCATATGATATCATCTCAGATCGATCTGAATCAAACCGAATTGAAGTCGTACTGCAGCAGACTTTGTGATATTGGCAAATATTGTTTTGTTGTCCAATGAATCGATCTAATATCGTATCGTGGTGAAGCCCATGATTTACACCACTACCAACCAACTGCTGGTCACTAACTGTGCACCGCTTGGGATTTTTCCCAGGAATGTCGCCACAGTTTGTAATGCTGCAAAAAGCAAAGGCTAAGAGAGTCAGTGACTTGGCAACCATTGTGACTTTAAAAAGAATCATTGTCAGCAGGACTACATCATCTGTAATGCACTCCTGCTATCTGTAAAATGTAGCAATTTGATGTTGATGTGGGGTTTCCTTCTCCGGGCAGCAGGGCTGCATCAGTAGGTCATGGTGTCAATGTATGCCTTGGTCCTCTCTGCTCCTCTCTGCTCTTTCATAAAAAAGAAGTTTGTGTCAAAAAGGAAAACGAACTTTAAAACATTCAAACAGTAACCCTGTCACTGTGTGTGTATGGCCACATTATTATTATATATTATTATATTATAAGACCTACCAACACAGCCTTGCCCCCTTGGCCTCTGCTCGATTTAAAAAAAAAAATGTTTTACAACTTGTAAAATGGCCGACCATAAAGAGGACAAGATCTTTCAGTTTCTCTCAATGCTTGGAGTGATTCCCTTTCTTTCTTTTTTTTTTTTTTAACAGTATTACACTGTACTTAAAGGTTTAGTGATTAAATTGGAAACAAATCTAGCAGTAATACAAGAGGTTTTTAGATGATACGCTTCTATTTTCAGTAATGAAGGAAACAACATTATGTATTACAGCAAAGCAGTATATGTTCTGTATTGCTGTCAGTCAGTTGTGGACTCATGTAATGAGACAATGTGAGCATGAGCTCCATAGTTTAACCAGGCATGTATCTGTTATTGTCATTTAATTAAAACAGGTTTTCTCGATAGCTTTTGTAAATCTGTTAGATCTTGGGCGATGCAGCAGATTACCATGCCCTGAAGCTGAAATACATCCGAATGCAATAAACGAAGATGTTGTACTGTAAATCACAAATCAAACATAAGTGATTTGTGTTGCTGCATACACGGGAACAAACCTCAACATTTAAAGCAGGCAGCTCTTTTTTTGTTACTCTTCATGTCTGGATGCATGAATAAACACATCTGTTATGTGAGTGCACAGCATATGTCAGCGAGTATGGTTTTGTCAGCTTTATGTCCTCGTTCATCTGTCGTTTCCAGCTCTTCCCCTGTGCTGTGATCTCACTCACGCTCTCTCTGAGTCCTGAGATGCCCTCTGATCGCTGCATGAGAGGCTGGACTGCAGTTTGAATCCGGCTCTGTGGTTTTTTTTGCTCGTTACAGTAGCTGCTGTTGCTCCAGTGGCAGCAGCAGGTGTGTCTACCTCCTGTGCCCCCCACCCCCTCCTTCCTGTTCCCTTATCACTGCAGTACGGCAGCTCTGTCTGGGAGGCAGCCATTCCATTGTTCTTGCGCCCCCTTCACCTAAAGGTGCTCTTGTGGGTGTTGGCGCCGCTCTGCCCGCCCCAGCCCAATGAACGGGACAGGTTCCAAATCACTGTGATACTTGGCACTTAGGTGCCCTGAGCACGTTACGCTCACGGCTTTTCGGCTCCCTTTTCTCCCTGGACAGAAGCTCGCTACACTCCCTGCTGCAGACCGCCGCCATCTTGTTGCTGCTTGTGCTGCCCACATCTGCTGCACTCAAACCGAAAACCGTCGAACCCAGCCTCAAGTGTTTGCCAGCGTCTCTCTCTCTCTCTTTGCTGCCACTGTTGTTTTGTTGCATAGCAGTCCTGCCTTTTCATCGCTTTATCATAACACTTCATCAGCTAATGGACGCAATTTATCGCTGCACAGAGGCAGACACACCTGCAACTTTTAGTGCATGACACCTGAATGCTTGGCTCTCATCACAATGTCAAAGCACATGTATATTATTAGTACTAAAGGGAAAGCATGCTGTTGGTGAAATGTATTTAAATGCAGAATGCATGCAAAACCATGACAAAACTTTACGGTAACTATCACCAACTAATAACACAATTAATAACATATAACCAGTATTCAGATCCTTTATTTGAATAGAAGTACTAATACCACACTGAGAAGTAAAAGTCCTGCATTCAAAACTTACTTAGGTATAAAAGTGTCAGCATCAAAATGTACTTAAAGTATCAAAAGTAAAAGTACTCGTTATGCAAAATGACCCCGGTCAGATTGTTTTATATATTCTCAATATATTATTGCAATATTATTTTTGATGGATTTATGCAATCAGATTTTACTGTTATCCAGGTAGGGTCATTTTAATTATGTGATATACTGTTATGGGTTTTAATATATAATTTTTTTCCTGTTACATTTTAACCTGAAAAGTAACTAAAGCTGGCAGCTAAATGTGGAAATACTAATATAAGTAATGTACCTCAAAATTTTACTTTAGTATAGTTGTTAAGTAAATGTAAACAGCCACAACTTTGCCAAATACATGTAGTTCTGACAGTAAACTCACAGATATTTTACTAATTAAAATATACTCTCTTTTTGCAAAACATATCTCTTTCTTAAAAGGAAATAATCCCTCATAATCCACCACTGATCATGCAGACATTTCTGTTTATATATGCCGAGAACGAGAGCACATATTTATATATATATATGCTATTTTTGTGTTTGTCTTCGAGAGGGACGGAGAGAGAGAAATAGCGACATGATAAAGTCTTCCTTCGAATTATGTTTGGCACAAGCAGCAGGTCATAAAATGTCTACTTCACACATGCTCATATTCCCTGCAAACACAGAACTTGTTGGAACATTGTATAGATAAATCATTTTCCAAACTGCGACATGAATTATTCACAAACGTGTGCATTCTAGATGTCACTTATAAGTATTGTTGTAGCGCTACAAACACACTTCACAGAGAATTCTCCCAACAGAATAAGTGCAAAACAATGCAAACATTATTAATGCAAAGGGTAGAAACTTCAGCATACAGTATGGAGATGCTATTGCTGCTGTATAGAAATGAAAAACAAGTGTATGTGAGTAGGTGGAGGCCAGAGTGATACAGCAGCGAGTTCAGAAGGTCTTCGATCCTCTCAGTCGCTCTGTAGGGATTTACTAATGAAATCATAAAGAGTTTGAAGAAAACAAACTGTCCCTCAAGAATTCATCCATACATCTGAGGTTGCCAGTCTATCTCTTTTACTTGTGTCTCTGGACATGCATGTACTTTAGCGCTGCAGTGATGTCTTTCTTCTGGGTTAAAATGTCGTCAGCTTTTATCTGACGTTTCCCCTTTTCAGGTCAGACGGGGCGGCCCTTTGTCCCACCAGCTGAGAGTCAATTACAGACCCGCGATTGTGAAGATCACATTCATATTTAGTCTGATTTGGTTCATAGGAAAGAAAGAAAATGTAACTGCATGCCCAAAGAGAGAAAAGAAACAGTTCATGTAAAACTGTGCAGAAGCGCTCAGTCCTTAAATGACATTAAAATTTACAAGCTACCAACAAATAAACCAGTCATTGATAAAATTGAAAAAAACTACCAGTCCAATCTTCAAATCAAAGGTTTGATACTCACATTATTTTTCCATTTCATTAACAATACAAGAGGACATTTTTACTGCATTGTTGTGGTGATTGAATAATTGGAACTATTACTTCCTGATCACATTTAATGGCTCACATGACCCATTTTTATTTGCTCTTAGTTGTCACACAAATACTGGAAATAGCTCTCGACATGCTGTTTAACCCTCCGAACCCCAACAGGCTGTTTCAGGGTGTTCTTTGCTCTTTTTACTTTTTACTTACTGTGGCTTATATTTCACTGCAAAATATAAGTCTTGTAGCTCCGTGGAATAAGCACAGCCTGCTGTTCTGTCCAATATTAAGTTAATATTTGTCACATGACTCAGCAGAATCAGTCATGGCTTCATAGTGTCGCTGAGGAGCAGAATTACATTTTTTGAACAGGATCTAGTTATTACAAACAGTTTATTTTTGGCAACGTTTTAAATGAGACATGTAGAATAATTTGACAGAAATATCACAATTTTAAGCGTCATTTTGGTTTCCTTTTTTAACAGAAACTTTCTTAACCTATGATCTGTAATTGGAAAGTTCGAATTTCAACAATGCAAAACACTAACTCGTATTAAATTTAAAATTATTGTATAGATATATAGTTTTTTAAATACAGACATTTATTTGTATCTGTATTTTTAAAGAAATTGTCTGTATAATAATTTTACAGTTATTTGATCTCCATCATAACCAGAGGGTGAATCCTAATGACATGGTCTTCCCTTAACTTTTTAACTTTTAACACAACCAGAAAGTACATTTTTTCTACTTTTACAGTAAAAGATTTAATCATTTATTGGACTGATGGACATTAATCTTTCATAGATGTATCACTATGACCCGAATCACCATCGTCTGGTTGGGTTTTGAGGTGATTATCTCAATAATTTCTGAATGGATTGTCTTAAATTTGGTGCAGAAATGCAAATCCTTTGGCTTAGCTAAGATGGAGATCATTGTGAACATTATTTTGCTACACATCACCATGTGAGCATCATTATTGTGATCCTGCTGTACCTGCAGCCTCACAGAGTGTGGCCTGTATATCATCAAGTCTGTGTGAAAAGTAGTGTAGTTTCTTTAAGTGGTCTGTATTTAACATGTGTGGACTACATCTCTGATGTAAGTGTGACTCTCATGTAAAGTTTTTAACTTATTTCATGTCATAACAAATAATAAAGGAAATCGATTCACCCACCTGGGAAGATCAGCAATAATACACCGTTTATTGTAGAAAGGAACGGTAAAACAGGCATAATCGTTGAAATTTGAACTTTTCCTTCTGAAAAGTGTTGAACCCCAGTATGAAATGTATGTTTTCTTTAAAGAATCGCCAAAAGTACACAGTTCATCGTAGAAAGAAACTGTAAAAGCAGGCATTATCGTCGGAATTTGGATTTCCGACAGTCCTTGAACGGATCATAATTTGCAAAGGTTTTGGTTTGAAAAAGTAACCAAAACGAAGCTTCAAACATGATATTTCTGTCAAATTCATTTTATTCTACATATCTCATTTAAAATTTAACAAAACTTAAACCGTTTGTAATAACTAGATCCTGTTAAAAACATTAAATTCTGCTCCTCAGCGACACTGTGACGCCATGATTGATTCAGCTGAGACGAACGGTCACGTGACAAATATTCTGTTTACACAGAGCAGAGGGGAGAGGACAGGAGAGTCTGCAAGTAGAGGCTGTAAAAATGTATTGTAATGTAGTAAAACTAGTTCAATATGTATAATATGTGGAGACCCAATTTTCCCCCCAATATTCATAACACTTATTGGCACTTGGAAAAGTTATTTGTATAAATTCCATTTTATTCCAATTTTTAAAACATAATTTATCAGTGAAATTCAACCTGCATTGTCTTTCTTTTATGATTTATGTCATTTTAACTGTGTTATTCTGCACATAAGACATTTTATGAGTTGTTCCCACTTCTAGCCATGTTTGTGCTGATTCCATAGAGCTTTGATTGTCAAATTGATTTGTAGCCATCTTGCTATTGACAAGCTGCGTTGCTGTTATATTGTAGTCACGAATAACTGCAGTAAGTTATCTTCATGGAGCAGCAGAGTAGACGAACTGTAGATTGCATGACACGGTGCAGTTTGAACGCGGAATGTAGAAAGATTTCAGGCAGTCAGTGATGAAGGCCAGATGTTTGAGTTATGCATAGGAAGTCAATTGTCTACAGTTGCTACTGGGTATGACAGTGATGCAGCCAGGCACCAGCGCTGGTATCTACTGTATAATCAAATTTAAGAAAGGCCCTCTTACATATTATGGCTTGTATGTAACCAATACATGTGCTCAGTCTTCAAAGAGCATCACGTAAACAAAGGTGCATAAATAAAAATAGAATATGAGTGAGTGAGTGAGTGAGTGAGTGAGTAAGAGGAGTTGCTCATAAATTCCCTGGTTACTGTGATCGATCATGATCTGAAATAACAGAAGCTTCACTTGCAGAATAAAGGCATAGATTTAGTTGGTTTTAAAAAAAAAATTATAGTCATTTTTATGATTTTTCGTCTGTTTCTCCAGGGGAATAAATGATAAAACATCTGTTGCAACCCTGCAAAACAATGAAAAAGAACGATCATTTTTCCTGAAAACCTTTTGATAAAGTTTTTTTTTATTGACAGCAACATTAATCAACTACTGTATTCTCAAATAAAAAGTTTAGTTTTTGCAGGACATGTTTCTCACAGCATTGCAAATGTATACACAGCAGCCAGAAGTACATAGCCTTTTCCTCTTTCTGTCTCTCTCTGCTTTTGTATCTTCGTCTCACACACAGTTACACACACACACACACACACACACACACACACACACACACACACACACACACACACACACACACTGTCTTTTGTTTGGATTCAGACGGCATTGAAGGCAGATCCTGTGGCCCTTCTGAGGAGAATGTTAATATGCTGCTCTGGTCTCTCTGGGGACGCAGAGAATGGACTCTGGCTGCTAATGCACTGTCACACTAACCCTGCTCACTCTTCTCACGCAGCGAGCAGCAGCAGCAAGTGCTGAAATGTATTTAACTGCCCTCATAGCTTACTGAGTATCTTCACATCTCATGCAAACAGCATTTAGCCAGGTGGGCTATTTGTTGTGTTATTTAACTATTTCACTTTGCTTCATCTTTTGCTCTGTAAGAGTTTTAACAATATTTAACAAAGCACAGTGGCTTTTTTAGCACACTTTTTTTTCCATCCAACATAATCAAAAAGTTATATTATGTCATATGTTATTGGAATGTTTCAATTAACTTATTTTGTCTAGCACTTTTAATAAAAGAAATGCAACTGGCAGTGTTTTACAGCGAGGAAGTGACTTGCACAGAGTGCTTTGCATAAAAATGGACAAAACATCAACATAAAGAATGCCATTGTTAATGTAAACTACATTGGAAAATAGAATACCGTTTATAAAAATAGCCAAAACTGCACAAAAATACAAACAAAAGACAGCAAAACACAAAACAACAACAAAAAACTGACTCACAACTATGGAAGGGTCAGACTACCCACAAAAACAACATTACATTACAACAAAAAGTGCCTGTGTTTGGATGAAAAATGCAGATATTTATCGATATCTGTGCCCCGCAGAAACAAACAAGTTATTTTGGCTGCTGGGTTGTGATGTGATCACGATGCAACATGCCTCCCTCGTCTAAAAAGTAAAATTAGATAAATAAGGGTACACATAGCAGTGAACAGTATAAGTAACAGTAATAGTAGATAACAAATATATGAAAAACATAATAAAAATCAGTCGTCAATCAAACATAACCGAGGTTTCAACACAAAAAGAGGGGAAATATAGTCAAAACTAGAAGCACAGACCTCCACCAAGGTCATGCCTTAACCTGCTGGAGTCAGATCACGTGATTATATATAGATCTATTATAATATAACAGATCACGTTTTATATTTGTAAGCAACATTTAAATTGATCTTAATCTTGAAGAATCTGATGTTGGCATCGAATAACACATATTTTTTCCAGCCCTAGGCTTTTAGAGTGTGAAAATAATGGAGAAACTAGTTATCTGTTCTTACATACATACATGAGTATGTGTAAAAACAACAATTAATCAATTAATTGATTGTGAACACAGATGGTTGAGTTGGCAGGTTTCTTCTAAACGCTAAAATGAAATTATGAATAAAAGTATTCAAAAACAGCCATAATGTCCCAAAACTCCAAAGGGAACTTGCAGAACAAGAATTAAAATAATTTGTGTGTCTGTGTCTGTGATTTGGGGCAAATTGTAACAGGTTCTTCCTTGGCTACAACCAAGTTCTGTGAAAATCAGGTCGGAAGTTATAAAACACAATACATATCATAATGTATGCATAAAATAAGTAAGTCAAGCATAGTAAGTGTGACGCGAAGTGCAAAAAAACAAGTTCAGGCCTTTATACAGGAAGTCAAAGCTACTTTAAGGCTAAAGTGAAGAGTTTTTACTTTGTCTATAAGAATATTTAGTGAGTTGGCTTACACATCTAATCATTTGTACATCCTCATTTAATAAGTTAACTCATGTACTATTTTATTAACAACATTAATTTAAAATATACAATTTTTGCAACACTTAAAGTTTAGCAAGACTATTTTAATTCAGAGTCAGGAAACTTAAAAACTTTGGTAAAGATAGGAACATTTTTGCATCTGGTTCAAATTAAAACAACTAAAAACTTAAATTGATTCATGTTGAAGCCACATTCAACAAGCAAACTAACATTCAGTTAATAATTCAGACTGGAAAATGGAAAATCCCCAAAATCCCTTTCTGCTTTTTCATCTTTTTGTGATAAATGATTTCACGCAGGTGTGCTGTGTTTCTCATATCTCGTCAACATTGCGGAAGCATATTGAGAAGACATGATAATCAGTCATGCAACAGCAGCCAGATGATAGTAGAGGTATTAAAACGACTGCTTTGATGCTTTATGGGTAATTTTCATAAATGTTTCAGTTTTGTACAAATTTAAGAAAATGGCGACAGGAGAAAGTGTTAACCCTCTGAACTGTGAAACAATCATTTCATGCTGTGGAATATTGTTTCACAAATGAAGCCAGTTTGCGTTCTGAATTAAATATGCACATTTATTATATTGTACTGTACATCTGTAGCTGCAGGGCAAGTGAGCACAGATATTTGCATAAACACAAGTTAATTCCCAGATAATATTGCTCTTTGTGTTGAGCACAAAAAAAGTCAAACTTTTGAATAAACAATCTCAAATAAATATCAACTTACCCGCTTTGTTCAAGAAATGTTCAACTGTATTGCAGTCTTTATCAGCAGACAGTGTTCAAAATACACTGCTGTTTTATTTTTAACTTTTTTTTTGCTCTTTGTACATTTCACTACAAATAATTAAATTAAATACTGTTGGAGCTATTTAGTTCTTGTTAGTATTTAGTTTAGTCTGTTTAGTTTATTATTAATAAAGAGTATTGTTTGATTATTCTAGACGTTTGTTTATTTTGATAATATTTTGGGTTTGCTAGTTAATTGTTTAGTTTAATCATCATTATTGTTTAGCATATTTAGTTTACATATTTTGGTAACACTTTACAATAACCAACTAAGTGATGTTTATAGATGGTTTATAGACCAATTATTAACCATTTACAAAGTGCTACACATATTTAATCTTTAAATGTTTTAAACCAATTTCTTAAAGGTATATGCATCATTTCAAAATCATTAACACACTTAATATCGTGTTAAAAATGTTATAATAAGTGCAACTAAAACTATTAATAAACTAATAATTATAATTTATTGTTTTTTTTAATGGTAAAGTAACTATAAACTTGCATTAATATACAGTCTATTTGCCATTTATAAATGATTTACTTAGTTAAACATTAATAAAAATATGTATTTACCATTCTAAATGGCCTATATACGGTTTATAAATGATGATTAAACATTAATAAACTATCTGTTTACCATTTATAAATGATGGTTATTGTAAAGTGTTACCCATATTTTTTATGTTTTATGGAATTTGGGTTGGCACCATGGGCACCTGATGTTATATAGGTAGTAGGGTGGGCAGAGGACCAGCATGCACCTGGGTGGGCCGATGGTTTATTACCAGCTTGAAGATAGGCAGCAGGAGCCATGTTTCTTTGTTCTTTTTGTTTGCTTGCTCGCAGTGGATAAAATAAACCTTTGGAACTATCAATCATGCATGGACATCACCTTCTTTGCCTGCGTACACCACACGCCCATGTTGCATCAGTGGCATTTTGATTAAGTTTGTTTTAAGTTTCATTTTGTTATTTTTTCGGACAAAATTGCCACTACAAATACAACACTTTTCTGTGCCCAATAGTGTCATTATCCTCAACTGCTTCTCCAAACTTGGGTCATGGGGGGCTGGAGCCAATCCCAGCTGACATTGGGCGAGAGGCGGGGTTCACCTGGACAGGTCACCAGACAACCACAGGGCTGACAACCATTCAATAATAATAATAATAGAAATAACGCATTTTATTTGTAATGCACTTTACATTACAGGAAATCTCAAAGTGCTACAGGTTAAAAGCATAACATTCTAATTATAAAAAGGATAAAAAAGGAAGAAAAAAAACAGAAAACATACATACATAATCTAAAAACCATCTAGATGGGAGGAACCAAAGGTTTTGCTAAAAAGGAATGTTTTAGTCACGCTCTCATACACACCTATGGGCAATTTAGAGTCACCAATTAAAGCTAAGCTGCATGTTTTTTGGACTCTGGGAGGAAGCCGGAGCACCCGGTGAGAACTCACACTGACACGGGGAGAACATGCAAACTCTGTGGCTCCACATTCTATATATATTAAAGTATTTACATTTTACATTTACAGCCTCTACTTGCAACCTCTCCTGTCCTCTCCTCTTTGATCTGTGTAAACAGCCAGCAGTTCTGATTTTCAATGAATATTTGTCACGTGACTGTTCGTCTCAGCAGAATCAATCATGGCTTCACAGTGTCGCCGAGGAGCCGAATTTAATGTTTTAACAGGATCTAGTTATTCAAAACATTTTATTTTGAGCAACTTTTTAAATGAGACATGTAGAATATAGTGATTTCGACAGAAATTTCACAATTTTAAGCTTCGTTTTGGTTACTGTTTATAACGGAAGCTTTAGTAACTTATGATTCGGACTGTTGGAAAGTTAAAATTTTGACAATAATGCACGTTTTTACATTTTACATTTTGCATGTTTGTCTCTAAGATGCATTTGAGATGATACCATATGATGATGGGGTTTATTTGGGTTAACAAACTGTTAATCTTGTCAATGAATTCCACTGCTCATCATTCATTCCTTCCTCTTATTTCCCAGCTGTGAGCAGGGAAACTGCAGCGCTGCACTGTCCTCCCCTCTCTCCAACCCGTCTCACTCCCTGTCAACTGAAGTCCTTTCATGATGAATGGCAAGGTACGATAATAGCCTTCAGGTTGCCATAGAAATGAGACAGGGGCCCTGTGTGTGATTTTTTTCTTTTTTTTCTCTGAGCATAAACGACAGAGGACTCTGAGGCAAACAGTTTTTCCCCGCCCTCACAGGCGACTCCGCACTTTGCTTCCATCTTTTTCCCCTCATCTCACATCTTTTCTTAATCAGCATTTCTTCTTACTACCTCATCTGATGTGACGCATTAATAATCAGAATCATGTGAGCTGAAAGTGATTAAGTTGCCATGAATTTAACTGAAACCAGAAGAGTTTGATTCCTCCACTATGCGACAGTGTTTGTTCACATATCGCCGACAGCACAGACACTTTTTAGTCGTAGGAGATCTGGATCTCACTTAAATCACAAACAGCCGGGCCACTTTTAAAAAAAAACTGGCCTGATGCTGAAGTCTTCGGGGAGCAGATGGAGCTTTCTTGCCGCACGAGGCATCGGGGTCTCCTCCCTCTCAGTTTCCCGCCAACAGCTGCTCTCAAGCGAAAACAAAGTATTGATCCAGTCCGCCATTCTCACACTGTGTCTGGAGGTTCTGTGATGATCTCTGATGTGTTTGTGGTGTCGAGGAGCGGCTTGGTGATAACATGACAGCTAGTGTAAGTGCTTGTACCCCCACTGGACAGCTGTATGGACAGTGTGGAGTGGGCTCAGTTTTAGCTCTTTAGCCTACAGCTTTGCTAGCTATATTGACAATAAGGAGGTTTCTCAGCAGTTAGGAGAACAGAGGTGCTCGTCATCCAATCGCCAAGATCTCCAAATATCAAAAGGTTTTTTAAACCAAATCACAGCATGGATTTTTTTGTGTTGTTCCAAAGGTCTTGTTTTATTGATGTAATATTCCAAAGCATTTTTTGACCATTTTTTTTAAATCTATTCTCGTATTAAAAGAATAATTCACCACCAAATGTGTGTAACAAATGGCATCAACTATGGCTGCACAATTATGGCCAAAATGATAATCACGATTATTTTAATCAGTATTGTAATTATGATTATTAATCACGATTATTCATCATGTTAGGGAAAACATCTGTATTTTTATTGCAGTGCTTTTAAACAGTTTTTAGTGTGTGCACAGTGTCCAGTACACCTCCTGCAGCAGCAGCACATACACACTGTACTGCTACAGAGCTAACTGTTAGCCTGTTAGCACATACACACTGTACTGCTACAGAGCTAACTGTTAGCCTGTTAGCACATGCACACTGTACTGCTACAGAGCTAACTGTTAGCCTGTTAGCATATACACACTGTACTGCTACAGAGCTAACTGTTAGCCTGTTAGCACATACACACTGTACTACTACAGAGCTAACTGTTAGCCTATTAGCAATTTGCAGACTGGACGCTAAGGGGTTAACATCCCGTCCGGCTCTGCAGCTGGGAAAGACTGCTGCAGGAGGACTGTGCCGCTTTGACTTGTTCTTACTCTTCTTAACGAGCCGCCGGCCCCGCGGCTCGTTAAGAAGAGTAAAAAGGAGTCGCTGGATTTGTCGCCTGTCGCTTTTTGGAAAAATAGTTGCTAAGGGGGTCTGAAAAGTCACTAAATATAGCAAGAAAGTCGCTAAGTTGGCAACACTGCTTCGCCGACTTTTACAAATTGTGCATGTTGTTGTGGCATAGAGTATGACATCACATCCTGCTTAGCGTTCTATCCAATCAGCAACCAGGTTTTTTTCAGGGGAGAAAAACGGCCCCGCCCCCTGGTGGTTGGTGGACTACTGGTGTAGAAAGTGTTGATTAGATATGCAGGAGGGCCTGCATTTTAAAATGGAAATATCGGCAACGATCAGGTAAATTCAATCGTGGCGGCCAAAATCTTGGTCACAATTAAAATTTTATTTATTGTGTAGCCCTAGTATCAACCCACAAATTGCTGCAACAACTTATGGGACATAGTTGAGCTGGAAATGGACTTCAAAAAGCCAAACATTAATGTTCTGAATCCTTATACAACTTAAAAGGTTTACTTAATTGATTAATTAAGTCATTTGTAATATAGATGTATGACCACTTGACCCGATGATGTGGTATTTATTGTTGACCTGCTATCTCCCCCTAAAAAACACTGCAGAATGATAAGAGGTAGATCATCAAATTTACAGCTAAATGTAGATAATAAGATAAATATCTGCAAATACAAATATGACCACATGTACATACATGTATGTTATTCTGCAGCATGTCATACAGTAGGGCTAAATCTTTCTAAAAGTAAACAAAGCCTCCAATTATTTAGCAATTTTGCAAATATAAAGTGCTAAAATTATTAGTTGAGTCGTATATAAAGCAGCAGACAGAAAATTATTCAATAACAAACTTCTTTAAAGCACTGTAAGTTTAATACATTTGGATTTTTACATTTTCGTCGGACAAAAGATTTGAAGATGTGACCTCGTGCTCTGGGAACCTGGGCACGTTTTTAATTAATTTCTGGCATTTAATAGTAAGTTAAAAAAAATTCAGATACAGACCAGTCAGTGATAAAAACAGCCCTAACATTCAGAGAGGGAAAACTAATCACATAGGAATGAAGACAGTTTTATGGATATATTTAATGTAATAATGCAAAAAAATAAATAAAATATGTCAATACAATTCAGTTTAATGAAATAGATGATCATTACAGCCCTGACAGCCAGAGTTGCAAGAACTGAAAAGCCTCACTTCTCCTCCTGTATAACATTAAATATCAATACGGAAATAAGCAACAAAAACCTCCTTTGTTATGTTAATTGAAGGTTTAATCTTATCTGCTTCATTAGTTCTGCAGATGTTTGGTTTGATCAGATTTGATTCAAAGTAAACACAAGCAAATAAAGAAAGCAGCACTGTCAACATCAAGTAAAGACTCTAAGTAAATTTGGACAAGCAAAATCATAATCCATAAAGAAGAATTAAAGAATAAAAATGATTTTAGAACACTTAAACTAACCCTCTAGAGATTTAAAACAGTTAAATACAATATCTGAAAATGTTTTCTTTTATGATACATTTTTGTGGTGCCACTTGGATACATTGTGAGATTCTTTGGTTAACCCTCTGAACCCCAACAAGCCATTTCTGGTTGTTTCTTTGCTCTTTTTACATTTTACTCACTGTGGCCTTGTATTTCACTGCAATGTACAAAGTCCTGCAGCTCTATGGAATCAGCCCAACCATCACTAGAATTGAAAACAGATAAAAAATGTTTTTAGTGCAAAAAAACACAGTTATAATGACATAAATCATAAAAAAGAAGAAACAGAAGTTGAATTTTACAGATAAATTATTTTTTTAAATTTGGAATAAGATTGAATCTATGTATAAAACACTTTTTAAGGGACCCACAAGTGTTGTGAATATTGGAAAAATCAATTGTGTCTCCACATGCTATACATATTGAGCTATTTCCATTTTTACAACCTCTCCTGTCCTCTCCTCTCTGCTCTGTGTAAACAGATTTTCATTGAATATTTGTCACGTGACCGTTCATATCAGCAGAATCACTCATGGCTTCACAGTGTCGCTGAGGAGCAGAATTTTAGCACTTTTTTAGATTTAAGACAGTGATTTTGACAGAAATATGACAATTTTAAGCTTCGTTTTAGTAACATTTTCGAAAGTAAACTTTCGTAAGCTAAGATCCGTTCAAGGACTGTTGGAAATTTTGATATCAATGACAATGCATATTTTTACAGTTTCTTTCTACAATAAATGGCATATTGTGGGCGATCTTTTACAGAAAATATGACGGTGGTTCCGAGGGCTAAACTAAAATTCTGATCATATTTTACACTTTGCACCATTCCTTCATTTCGCCGCCTGATTATCCTTAACGTTGTTGTATTAAATAAGCAAACATGTTTTATTCAAAAGCAAAAATAAATACATAAATAAGCAAAGTAATTAATTTAGGTGCTGAAAAGTGTCCTTCGCTTTTTTTTTTCACTCCAAGGTGAATTGGCCCTTTTTGTCATCACAGATTAATTTTCCGCAGAGTGATTCAATTTCAATTTCATTGATGGCAGCTGCTGTCTTTGAGATAGATGGAGTTAATTTCTTCTTCCTGGTGATTTCGCAGGAAACTGTCTCCCAAAAAGACACCCCAAAAAGGAGAAAAACTTAAATGCTATCAACTTGTCCTCCTCTAAAGAGAGATACATAGCACTTTCACATAAAAGAGCCTAAATACTTTCCCTAATTATTCTTAGTGAAATGTTTCAGTCTATGAGTGCATTAGTTTTCATTTAGCTGTTGATTTAAATATTAATGAGTGAAAGCAGCTCAGATCAATCTTGTGTATCTCTCCTCTGCTGCAGTAATCTGTGACCCCTTACACTGAGATTTTTTCTTCCTTATTTAACCTCAAAAATCAACTTAAAACTGCTTCTGAAATGTTTGAGGTGGACAATAGGTCTTGATTTCTTTAATTTATAGGATTTAAGATATGTAGGTTAGCCCTCTGCACTCAAAAAAATAACTCATTGGATGAACTCAATTAAATTGTGGGCAGAATTTCCATCCAACAAATATATGTAGCCCAAACTCAAAACAAATCGATGCAATATGATGTATTTGAGTTAATGTAGCTCACTTTTTTTTACATTTGGTCAAACTCAAATTAAAAACATGTATGTATTGTATTTAAATTGAGTTACCTCAACTCATTTATGTCAAGGAGAGCTAAAATAAAGAAATTGTGTTCGTTCAACCGAAAAACATAGAATTGGAAAACTGAAACTCATTCTTTTTGGGTTGAAGGGAAGGACAGGGGAGTAAATTCATACATTTTAGGTTACACTTCTTAAACTACTTTTTATTTGATTTTAATTGATATATTTTCATTGGATAAACAATACATTAATGTGTCACATCTAAGAAGGGCTTGAATCATTTTTTTGAGTGTGAAGCCCACTGCGAATACCCTCTGAAACTTGTGTTTTCTTTAAAAGATCGCCCAAAATATGCTGTTTATCGCAGGGAGAAACTGTCAAATCAGGCATCATCATCAAAATTTGATCTTTCTGACAGTCCTTGAACGGATCAAAGGTTATGAAAGTTTCTGTGAGAAAGAAATAACCACAACGAAGCATTAAATTGTAATATTTCTATCAAAATCACTTTAATTACAAAGGGAGACTTAATGGACAAAAATTTAGGGAAAATGACCTACAGGGGAGCCTGGATGTTCTCTACAATTAGGTGGAAAAAAAGATGTACATATGTCAGCTTCTGCAGCCAAAATGAGTTATATAACATTGTCATATCCAGTAATAGCCAAAAGTAATGATAAAATAAAAAGAAATATTAAATTGTAGAAATAAGTCGCCAGAAATTTAAACAGCTTAAATAATAAATAATAATGATAAAATTGTAAAAAATAAAAAAATCATTATAATAATAAAAGTAGCCGAATAAAGTGACTAAATAGTTTAAATAATACAATAGAATAATTTTTAAATTGTAAATGGTAAATGGAGTGCACTTATATAGCGCCTTTATCGAAAGCGCTTTACACACACATTCATACCAAGGTTATAATAGTTTTGGATTTTTTATTAGTTTTAGTTTTAATTTCGTTGTGATGTTTTGTTTGAGTTTGCTAGTTTTAATTGGTTTTTATTTTTTGGAAAATGCTTTGTTTTAGTTTAGTTTTTATTAGTTGTAGTTGTTTTGTAATGGGGTATTTGTTGGGTGCGAGATTCAAAAAAGTCACACTAAATGTTTCCTTTATTTCCTTTGTCTGATCCATCTCAGCCCCAATAAGATTATTAAGACATAAAACCAGATGGATGAAATAGGTTTCATATCAACCAAAAAGGTTTACGTATGAAAAAAGTTGACAAAGACGAAAACGAAGGTCATTTTCACGATAATTTTAGTTAGTTTTGTAACAACAAAATACAATTTCAGTTAGTTATCTTTTTTTTTTTTTATTCTAAACGGCTTTAATAATAAAATAAAACATAATTATTCAGTTGTAGAAATAAGTAGCCAGAAATACTGACTAAACAGTTTTAATAAAATAAAAATTATGCTTAAATTGTAGATATAATTTGCATAGATCAGCATCTGCAATGGCAATCAGCCAAAATGAGTTATATAATATTGGCATATCCAATATCTGCAAAATCAATCATGGCTTCACAGTGTCGCTGAGGAGCAGAATTTTAGCAATTTTTTAGATAAGACATTTAAGACAGTGATTTTGACAGAAATATGACAATTTTAAGATTCGTTTTAGTAACTTTTTCAAAAGGAAACTTTCGTAACCTATGATCCGTTCAAGGACTGTTGGAAATTTTGACATCAATGCATATTTTTACAGTTTCTTTCTACAATAAATGGTGTATTGTGGGCGATCTTTTACAGAAAATATGATGGTGGTTCTGAGGGCTAAACTAAAATTCTGACCATATCTTACACATTGCATCATTCCTTCATTTCGTAGCCTGATTATCCTGTAAACATGTTTTATTCAAAAGCAAAAATAAATACATAAATAAGCAAAGTTATTAATTTAGGTGCTAAAACAGTTTTAATAAAATAAAAATGATGCTTAAATTGTAGCTATAATGTGCATAGATCAGCATCTGCAATGGCAATCAGCCAAAATGAGTTATATAATATTGGCATATTCAATATCTGCAAAAATCCAATGTCATGCGTCCCTAAAATGTGGCCTCGCTGACCTTACTGTACAGTGAGGACACAAAGTAAAACCAACAGACAAACACAAGAAACTCTAACATAAAAGCTGTTTATGAGGTTTGCAGCAGCTGTTTCCAGATAACAACCACATGTTCACCACATAATTGATTTGTGTTTGAAAATATATGTTTGCTGTAAATCTAGCAGGACAACAATGTGGCTCGCCACAACAACAGTTTGTCTAAATACTTGTAAGGTTGTGTACGTGTGTATGCAGTGTATAGATCTACAGTCCACTCAGTAGAATGGCAGTCTTACACCATCATTTTATTCAAGGTTGAAATATTTCTCTACTCAAATAACTACCCAGTTCATCCTTTTGATAATGTGTCACCTCGTTCTTTATTCTGCCGGTGCTTTCTAAGCACATGCCCCTGGAAACAGGGAGACTGCTGAATGTCTTGCAGTGAAAATATGTGATCCTCTGCAGCCTTTTTATTCACCAAACCTATTTGTTTCAGTTTGTGGGTTATACTGTAACGAGAACACAGGGTATATTCTACCACAAAGGTTTATTGTGCAGACACTGGACTAAAATATTTTTGAAATGATAATAAAAATAATGGATGAATTGTAAAAATTAGTTGCCAAAAATACTGACTAAACAGTTTAAATACTAAACTAAAAGTAATGGTTGAATTGTAAAAAAAAAAAAAAAAGGGTTAAAGATAAAAAATTAGGAGCTAAAAGTACTGATTAAACAGTTTAAATAATAAATTACAAATAATGATTAAATTGTAAAATAAATAAATTAAAATAAGTAATCAGAAATAATGACTGAACATTTGAAATAATAAAAAATATTAATGAATTGAATAAATAAATATTAACAATATATATATAATTTTTTTAATTTTTTTTTTGCAATTTCACCATTATTTTTTATTTTATTATTTAAACTTTTAACATTTTGTCAGTATTTTGGCTGCTTAGCCTGTTGAAATACAGGTGAATCAGGTCCAAAACAATTTTTCATATTAAAGATAACAAATTAGGAGCTAAAAAGTACTGATTAAACAGTTTAAATAATAAATTACAAATAATGATTAAATTGTAAAATAAATAAATAAAAATAAGTAGCCAGAAATAATGACTGAACATTTGAAATAATAAAAAATATTAATGAATTGAATAAATAAATATTAACAATATATATATATATATACATATATATATATATATATTTAATATATATATAATTAAAATATATATATATATAATTTAAAAAATATATATATATATTTATTTATAATTATTATTTTTTTTGCAATTTCACCATTATTTTTTATTTTATTATTTAAACGTTTAACATTTTGTCAGTATTTTGGCTACTTGGCCTGTTGAAATACAGGTGAATCAGGTCCAAAACTATTTTTCATATTTTACTTCTATGAATGAAATTCTGTGAAAACAACACCTGTCCTTTGACCTTCCCGCCAGCCGTCTGTCACTGTCCACACGTCCAGCTTACATTAAGACAGCCAGGCTGAGGAGTGTCCCTCTTTCTGTCACCGACCTGTTTTTCGCAGGTCTCTGTGGCCATTGCAACCAAAGGCTCTTTTGGCCAGAGTCCACGTGGCACAAAAAGGCAGCGGCATTCCTGATGTCTGTGGCTAATCTGTGGTGTCAGCTTGTGTTAACGCCGCACCGCCAAATTTGAGGGCACACAGGGCCGGGGAATATTAAAAACTCCCATCAGCAGCATTCCTCCAGGGGAGGGCGGGTCTGATGTGAGCAAGGGTCACCTAAGGTTGAACGGCGGTTGTGTGTTAGAGCCGCTCGTACTGTAACGGTCTGATCCACTGGACAGGAGGTGGGGCCGAAGCGGGACGGAGGGAACACACTTCAAAGAGAGAGCGCTCTTTCCTTGTCTATCCTCATTGAAACCGGGCTAAATGAGCTTTGTGGGGGCTTTTGTTCCTGCTGTTAGACAATTCAGAGACTGGACGGAAGATGCCGAAACGGACAGGAGGTCATATGGGTAGTTAATTATCTGCTTCTCAAACTGCCAGACGCTTTCTGCATGCCACCCCAATTGACCTATAATGACCATGAGATATTGTTCTGCTAAATTTGAGAAGTCTAGCAAGTGTAAGGTCAGACTGTTCCTACAATTGCCACATGTCAAATTTCACACAGCCGTGAGACGAAGACTTTGTACATGAGTGCAGGCATTTCTCTTCAGATGTCCAACCCTGCAGCTTCATACGCTGGTTTAAATATCCAAAGTTTGCTAAGCAGCTCACAAAATGATTAGAAAATAAAATAAAAATAGATGCTGTGTTTTTGGTTCTAGCAGAGCAAAATGTAACCCATACCTGAGCTCACCACGAGCAACATGATAGCCAAAAAATTCAGCATATTTCTGGTCGTCTCAGGCTGCTGTGCAGACATGTAACATGCGATCCGCTCTCCCCGACTCCCAGAGGGGCAAGGACAGGAATGCATTCAGGGTCAGGGGTCGGACCGCCATGTGCACGTGCACCGCTGCAGCCTGGCAACAGGTGCTGTGCAAGAGCCACGGCCATTTAAAGGGGACATATTATGCTCATTTTAGGGTTTATGCTTGTATCTAAGGTTTTAATGTTAAAAAAAACAAAATTTTTATCATACTGGCCTGGCGCTTGTCTCTTTAAGCCCTACTTCTCTGCACTGATTGGTCAGCGTCTCCAGGTATTCTGTACCATCCAAAACTGCATATAAAGATGGACAGCAGCTAAATAAAACTGAAGCAAAAACATGTCTATCGGCCCCTGGTGGCTGACTGCGGTATCACTCATAAATCCCATCTCGGATCGATGTGGGAACGATTCAATCGATCCAAGATGAAATAAAAAAGTCTCAACGCTGGGTTCACGATACAGTTTTCTTACAATATTTTAAAACAAAATAGGATTCAGGATGAGTTATAAGTTAGAAAGAGTCCTTTGTTTCGGGGGGGGGGAATAACAACAAAATATTCATGAAATTAAAGGGGTATAGTTGTCTAATCAACTAATCTAATCTAATGAGATACAATTCATACACTTTATATTGCTTTATATATTAATTTATTTTAATTTCATTCATATTGTCTCTCTTTCCCTCTTGTCTACAAAAAACTAAAAATTGTGTCTCCACATTCTATACATTATACTATTTGCATTTTTACAACCTCTACGTGCAGCTTCTGAACTTCTGTGAATATTTGTCATGTGACCGTTCGTCTCAGCAGAATCAATCATTACTTCAGGAGCAGAATTTTATGTTTTTAACAGGATCTACTTATTACAAACGATTTATTGTTGGTGATGTTTTAAATGACACGTAGAATAAAGTGATTTTGTCAAAAATATCCCTATTTTAACCTTCGTTTGGTTACTTTTTCTAATGGAAACTTTCATAACCTGTGATCTGTTCAAGGACTGTTAAACTGTTAACCCTGTCAATGAATTTTCCTGCACAACATTTTTCTTTCACTCATTCCTTCCTCTTGTTTCCCAGCTGCGAGCAGGGAAACTGCAGCACACTGTCCTCCCCTCTCCGCACCCCATCACAATTTTAAGCTTCGTTCTGGTTTCTTTTTCTAACGGAAACCATGGTAACCTATGATCCATTCAAGGACTGTCAGAAAGTTCAAATTCTAACAATAATGACTGTTTTTACAGTTTCTATCTACGATAAAAATAGGACTAAAACAGAAGATTGTAGCAACCTTCAATAAAGCTCCTATCCTATCCTCTGTTTTTTTAGAAGAATACTGTGTCTTAAATCGTTCAGCCTTTTTTTTTATGATTTGTTGAAACTGTTAGATGTTAAACGAGCCGAGCCGCGATTCTCAACATCTGCGCAGAGAGAGAAGCAGAGAGGCTGGTAGTGTCTCGGGTAAATGATAGCTCTCTGCCAAGGTATTCCTTCTCCCTCCTGAGAGAGGCCCTGCCATTCAGCGCAGTGAGGTCAACAAGTACAGACCATTACCCACAATGCCTCTGAACAGAGGGGGAAAAAAACCAACAAAACTTTAATATGCAGGGCTGTTCCTTTAAGATGGTAAGACAGCTGCCTGAATGCACAGAGCTACAGCTATGATGGAGAGAAGCAGGGAGAGAAACGTGGACAGAGATCGTCTAGTGATGCAGGAAACAGATAAACTTGTGTTGCCCTGCTTCTGCTGCAAAACCTGCTAAGTTGAAATTATTCATATTGTAAAATTATGGGTGTCAGTTTGCTGATTGCACCGCTCAGAGAAAAAGGAGAGTCTGGTTGCTGGGAGAAGAGAGATTCAGCCTTCTCTTATTGGCCGCTAGGATGCGTAAGACGGTCCAATAAGAGCCGTCTCACTAACAGCAGTGCAATAGTAGAGCTACCCGCACATGCAGACCTGATTAATATGTCAGACATGTTTTATGGGTTAACCTGAATCAGGCCGCATGTATTGAAAAGACTGCAGCAGGGATTCAGTGTGTGTGTGTGTGTGTGTGTGTGTGTGTGTGTGTGTGTGTGTGTGTATACATTACAGTATGTGTGCCACATGGAATGACATATCACACACAGCCCTCTGAACCCCACCGTGTATGTTTTCTTTAAGTGATCGCCAAAAATATACTGTTTATTGTAGAAAAATACTGTAAAAACAGGCATTATCTTCGGAATTTCAAATTTCCTTCCAGTCTGTTACAGTTAGAAAAAAATAACCAAAGCAAAGTTAAAAATTGTGATATTTTTGTCTCATTTAAAACATGTCCAAAAATAAACTATTTGTAATAACTAGATCCTGTTAAAACATTAAATTCTGCTCCTCAGCGACACTGTGATGTGATGAATGATTCTGGTGAGACAAACGGTCACGTGACAAATATTCACTGAAAATCAGCAGACAGACTCCAAGTTGTTGTGGTATTTAAAAAAATATATTTTTAAAGGAGTATTTAACTTTTTGTTTTAAATTAATGGCATGCCAATACTGTAAATTATTTAGATATTAATTAAATTTCGGATGAGACCAAAACACAAAATCATTGGAGTATTTGGACTGTTGAAAAATGTTCCTATTCTTTATACAGTATGACATACATCACTTCAGAATGAATGGCTTGAATATAAAACATGAGATCAGATGAAAACATAAAAATTATTTTTAAAAATTATAATAATTATGTTACGGTCACGTGACAATATTCACTGAAAATCAGACAGTACTGCAGGCTGTTTACACAGAGCAGAGAGGAGAGGACAGGTTGAGACTAGTTCAATATGTATAACATTTGGAGACCTATTTATTTTTTCCAATCTTCATGACATTTGTGGGCTCTTGGAAAAGTGTTGTATATATACATTGTATTCCAATTTTTTCAAAATAATTTATCAGAGAAATTCAACTTGTGTTTTCTTTGTTTATCATATATGTTATATATTGTAGTGAAATACAAGGACACAGTGAGTAAAATTTAAAAAGAGCTACAAAAAAAACATATATGAAACTGCTCGGAGTTCAGAGGGTTAAGGTCAAGCAATGCTCTTGATTCTGAAAAAATGTTCACTCACACACACACACACACACACACACACACACACACACATACTGTAGTAATGAACTAAGTGAAAACAGACTAGTGTAGACTGGAAATAGGAAATAGGATTCCTCACATGTACATGATTATCATGAGAATGCAGCGCACAAAAGAGAAACAGAAGTGAAAAACTTAACTCTGTTTTAGTAGTTTTAGAAGTCTGATAAAAATGAAATGAAAATATCTGTCAGCGAAAAAAAAAAATCCATCTATTTTTCTTTATTTTCTTTGATAAGTTATTTTAGATTTGATGCTGTAATAGGCTGATTCTCTCAAAACACAGCTGCCGTTTTAAAGGAAAAATCAACATTTTGAGGAATAAGCTTGTTTCCTGTCTTACCTGTAGTATACTAGTGTAGTGTACTTATTGTCCAGAGAGAATAAAGTTCAGGACCTAATCAATCAAGTCTTCTTTAAGTTGGGGTTCACAACAAGGGACAATAGTTCTGCTAACTCTTATTTCTTTGTTGTGAAATGCTGGAAAGCGGTGTAATTCATTAGCGAAAGCTAGCGGCTAACTGATGCTATCGACTAACTGATGCTAGCGGCTAACTGATGCTAGCGGCACTGCTTGTTAAAGCTACAAGAGTAGCCATTAGCGTATCAATGCTAACTCAAAATTGTGGTCGCAACATTAGCTGACATTTCATAGCAGCGTAACAATCGTGCCAATTCAGCACATTGCAGAAGTTAGCAGAAGTAAGGATTAAAAGTTATTACAATGTAAAATTATAAGTTAGTACAACTTACAGTTGAGTTTACAAAAATCTGAATTCAGAGTTGAGCAAACTCAAAAACAAAACTTAAAATATTTAGTTTAATTGTGAAACTTAAAATTGTATCGAAGTTTGTTGCCTTGAAATTTTGAGTTCACCCTATTGCAGTGTGGATTATGATCCTGATGAGTTTTCATGCATTTATCTCTTGTTAACCCTTTTGTTTTCTTTGAAAGATTTCCACCATCATAGAGAGAAACTGTAAAAAAATAAATAAAAAAAACTCATTATTGTTGTAATTCTGACAGTTCTTGAACTGATTATAGGTTACGAAAGTCTCCGTAAGAAAAATTAACTAAAATGTGAACTCTGAACTTGCTTGCATATTGTGAATTTCAACAAGAACACAGCTGTTGTGAAATGATGATAAATATCATTTTACCGATTATTCTTCTTTTAAAAGGCAAATTGCTACCAGATGAAGCAATACCACCAACAATTTATCACGATTGTTGCCCACAAAAATATCTGCACACTTTTTGTGCACTCTTTGCTTACTCTGTATTGCATTGTATCATCATAAACATTTGAACTTTCCAACAGTCCTTGAACTGATCATTTGTTTGTTATGGTCACATGACTAATATTCACTGAATATCTTTTTACACGGAGCAGAGAGGAGAGGACAGGAGAGGCTGTAAAAATGCAAGTAGTTCAATGTATATAGCATGTGGAGACCTAATTTCTTGTTTACAATATTCATGACCCTTGTGGGCACTTAATAAAAAATGATGCTGTGAAAAACATCAAAATGTATCAAATTCATCCATTTACAAAGACAAAAGTTTAGCAGTTTGAATGTAAATCCAACTGTCTTTGTACAGTTTCTAATTAAATATATGTCACAGAGTATGACCAAATTATTGCATTCAGTTTGCACTTTTTTAGAATCAGACTTGGAAGCATCATACAGAATGAGGAACAATATGGTTTTGTGCTTTAAATTAAGGTTATTTTCCCCTCTTAAATGTGTTCCATATTTAGATAATTGTATGCACATTTGGCACCATAGGGGAGCAGTAGTTTGCACTGTCACCTCACAGGGAGAGGGTTGTGGGTTTGAACCCGCTGTGTGTGGAGACTGAATGTTCTCCTCGTGTTTTAGCAAGGCTCTTCTACCGCTCTGTCCTTCCAGCAGTCCCAAGACACTCAGGTTCGGTTATTTGTTGACTCTAAATTCCATGTAGGTGTGATGAATAGTTGTGTGTATCTGTGTGTTCAGTCCTGTGATATTCTGGCAACCTGTCCAGGGTGTCAGCTGGGATCGGCTCCAGCACCCCGCGACCCCGTGAAGGATAAGTGGTCACAGATAATAGATGGATGGATGGCTGGTTAGACTCACATCAGACTGGCGGTACACCTGCGGCACAGCACAGGTGTTTTCACTCTCCTCAGGACTCTCTGAGCATCCACTCACTGCTTCACTTCACCTGGAAAGTTTGTTGGGTTTTACTTTCGTGCAGCTTTTTTTTTAATCTATGACAACCTTTATACTTTAGTCTTCTCTCTCTCTCTCTCTATATATATATATATATATACACATATATATATAAATGGGCATGAACATTTGTATTATATGTAATAAATTACAACCCCGATTCCAAAAAACGTTGGGACATGCATTGTCTGAAACCAAGATGAAACAGAATGCAATAATTTGCTAATCCCGTGTGACATATATAGTTTATGAAAAAAACTGTGCAAAGACAATATTCTTAATGTTCAAGCTGATGTATGTTTTCTTCAATAGATCACCAAAAATACACCATTTATTGTAGAAAGAAACTGTAAAAACATTATTGAAAATTTGAATTTTCCGATAATCCTTAAACACATCATCAGTTACAAAGTTAAAAAAAAGCTACCAGAACAAAGCTTAAATTGTGAAATTCTGTCACTGACACTGTGAAGCCATGATTGACTCTGCACTGCAAAAAAAAGAAAAGTTGGGTGAACTCAAAATTTCAAGGCAACAAACTTCGATAAAATTTTAAGTTGGACAATTAAACAAAATATTTTAAGTTTTGTTTTTGAGTTTGCACAACTCTGAATTCAGATTTTTGTCAACTCAACTGTAAGTTGTACTAACTTATAATTTAACATTGTAATAACTTTTAATCATTACTTCTACTAACTTCTGCAATGTGCTGAAGTGGCACGATTGTAACGTCGCTATGAAATGTCAGCTAATGTTGTGACCACAATTTTGAGTTAGCATTGACATGCTAATAACTACTCTTGTAGCTGTAACAAACAGCGCTGCTAGCATCAGTTAGGCGCTAGCATCAGTTAGCTGCTAGCATCAGTTAGCCGCTAGCTTTTGCTAATGACCGATTTTCACCGCTTTCCCGCGTTTCACAACAAAGAAATAAGAGTTATCAGAACTATTGTCCCTTGTTTTGAACTCCAACTTAAAGATATAAGTAACAACAACTCACCAACTTGTTTTTGAGCAGACAACTGGCTTCCTTTGTTGTGCTAACTTACATTATTGCCCTAAATGTCAATCATTTATATTTCCAAGTTTTACCAACTTAAAACACTGTTTTAGGCCAAAAAATACATGGTGGCTTTTTTGCAGTGTGCTGAGACTAACTGTCAAGTGACAAATATTCACTGAAAATCTGTTTACACAGAGCAGAGAGGAGAGGACAGATGAGGTCATAAGTAGAGGTTGATTTGCAATTTTTCAATATTCATGACACGTGTTGGCGTTATTCTGCGCGAAAGATATGTTTGAGTTGTTCCTACTTCTAGCCATGATTGTGCTGATGCTATAGAGCTGCAGGACTTATAGATTGCAGTCAAATTCAAGGTCACAGTGAGTAAAATGTAAATAGAGGGGAAAAAAAGTACTGTAACATCTTAATAATGAAGAGGATGTGTATTGCCTGGCCTCTATACAATCACTGAATTGTTGCCAGGTCTTAAAGAAGGTTCTTTATTGAAAAACCCTTTGTGGTTTATGAAAGCAGACACATGCAGGTTGTTTGCCTGAAAATATTACATATGTAGGTTACACAATCTCTGAGTAAAAGAGTGAGAAGTGAAACAACTCTCTCCTATACCAATATTAAAAGAATAATTCTGTTTATTCATGACATAACAGGATATGTCTTCAGAGGGTGACAGCAGCAGTACAGTTCTCAATGGTGTCTGACTTCAAACGTCTCCAATTTTACGTAAATGGCAGCAGCTTTCAGAGCTATTCATATCACAAACGAGAAAAGAAGCTAAAAATAAATGATTGTGCCACAGCTGATCACAAACTACAATCCTGCTTGAAAAATCACAATTCCTGACCTGAGACACGACTGACTGCTTCAAAAGACGTTACAAAACTGCTGTTTCAGAGCCGCTCCCTGTGGCACAGCCAAAAAAAATAAACCAACGCTGAGTGATCGATATGAAAATGATTGTTCACACGCTGCTCGTACGTGTCTCAACTGGTTTTTAACCAAACTCAGTTCAGAAATAACACATAGGATTCGCCTCAGATTCATGTTTCTGTGGGAAACAAATGCAGACGTCTTGGTGTATATGAAATTTTTAAACCTATGTTGACTTGCAGGGATTTGTTAGCTTCCAGATTTGCTACAGGGAAGATATCTGTCAGCACTTCTGTTTGCAGAATAAATCAAAAGAAGCAGCTGGTGGATTCCTGTTCAATGAGCTGCACCAACTCAAGAGGATCAATGCAAAATCACGTCAAATCTCTTGATTTACCACTTTAATTTTGTCTTACCGTGCTACATTCCTTCTGTTAGTTATACAAAAAGGAAAGATTCAGAAAGAGAAAACAAGTGTTACATACTCTTCATTTTCTTTATAAATGAACTTTGAGGTACCATCTGCAGTCTGTACTCCAGAAGCATCTCTTAAACTTTAGTTACATTTAGAGGTTTTCTCTTAAGAGTTTGGTTCCTGTTGCTTTAACCGGCTGTCAGGAACACACAGAGAGGGGTTTTTTTTTCTCCTTTTGTTCACTCCGCTATGGAAATGTGCATCTGTTCTCTGGCCACACACGCAGCCTAAGTGAATTGGGAAGCTGCAGTTCGTCTTCTGCTTGGTTTCCAACTATTTTATTGTTTCATGGAGGCGTTCTCCTACTTTTGAAACAGCTTAAATCAATTTTTCTTGTCTTTCTTTCAGTCTCACGTGTCCTATAAATACAGTTGTTCAGTTCACAGATGTGATTTAACCCAGCTAAAGTTTAATGGTGGACTTCTCCAGTCCGTTTCTAAAGTGGCGGTTATTTGTGAGAAGGTCACAGGTTTGACGCCTCTTATACTTGGTGTAGTCACGCTGAGCCCGCCTCCTTCAGCGACGTTGCTCCTGTCGCCTCACCCCTTTGTTAGACTGTTTTATGACCCAGAAAAAGTGGATTTGTTGACATTCACAATCATCCAGCTGAAAGCAAAACCACACTGTAAAAAAAACATTATTTTACAGAAATGTACTGGATTATTTTACAGGGTTTTTCTTGCCAAACATGGTAAAACATATAACACTTTCCGTCATATTAAAGTTAAGAAAAACTAAAAAAAAGAAAACTATTTGACAGTAAGTGTTATGCAACTTTTGCTGCCAGAGTATTTGCTGTCTTTTTAAGATTTCCTTTTTTACAATGTATGTTGAAAAGGTATTTTATTTATAAATAAAAAATATTGTTATGGTTATATTTTTTGTGCTGTCAGTTAACTTTTTGATTTCCTTTGTAAATGTAATTATTTAAAATGTAAATGTAACCATAAGTTATTTTTCAAGAAATTTCTTTTTTTTTAAAAATCAGATAATAAACAATAATTATTTTAGTATTTGGCAACTTTTGCTGCCAGACTTTTTACGCTTTTTTTTTTTTTAATTACAATTTCTTTTTCAGTTTTTTTACATTAACAAAAGTTTTACTGTAAAAAAAAAAAAAAAAACAGAAAGTTGCCTTAATTTCACATTCAGCAATATGGTGTTTTGTTTTTTTAAACGATTTTTATTTTAATTTTTTTTACAGTGCAGGCTGCTGTTCACGGGGTCAACACACAGTCCCTGAGGGGACAAGTTTCATTGTTTCCACTCACAAACACCAGGCCTGATGTCCAAACAAACAAAACAAAGCATCATGCACTCAACACGTTCTTTTCAACTCATTTTTTTTCTTCCCTCAGTTGATTTTAATCTACAGAACCTGGTCAGGTAGTGAGTTCATTTCCTGACTCTGCAGATTTCAGGTGATGCTGAAATAGTGTCTCCTGCTGCCCTCTACTGGATGATCTCTGGATTTCATTATTTCTTTTATTGGTTTGCAAATACCACAAGTTAAAAGTATTCAGCTTTTTTTAATTTGTATTTGCATCAGTCTGCTGGTTAGTCATACAGTCATTAAAATCATTTCACAGCCTCAGGCGACATTCTCCTCGCAGTGAAGAGGTTTATAGAGCTGCAGCCTTATTTAATACTATTATAATTAAAACATGCATTTGTCAAGATGTATGTCATTAAAATTTATGTGGAGAGTGATGAGACCATATTCAAGTATCACTTTTAAATGTGTATTATTACAAATGTGTGTATTTAAAACCTTTACATAAACCCTCTAGATAATAATAATAATAATAATAAACACTTAATGGAGAGAGTTGAACTTACATTGAGAGTGATTTTAGTTAGGTTAAACAGATTTATAGTTTTACAAATATCAAATAAAATATACATTTTATGTCAATGTATTGACATAATACATTGCTCTCTGGACCTTCAGTACATAATATCAATTGTCTGTCTTTCTCTGTAGAATATATTAATGCTATAAAATCTTTAAAAAGCTACATGAAATAGAGTATAGAATAGAGTGTCAGACAGGCGATAATAACAGCTAAAATTCACTCATCATGGTTGGTATTGGCATATATATGTTGGTGAAAATTAGAGAACTTATAATGCTTGGTCGTGATTTAGAAATGGCGTAATTAATTGCTGTTGTTTAATTGTTTAATTAAAGAATAAATAAAGAATAAAATCATTTCTGAATCAAGTGAAGCGTTTTTTTTGTATTGTATACTCTGTAAAAAAATATTTTATATCAGACAACACATCACGTAAAAAAAAAGTAACAGTGAAAAGGCCGTAATGTGTGGGTCGACCACAAAAAACGTATGTTAACCATGTATAATAATGTTAAATATGCTTTAAGAAAGCAGCCTTCTGAGTACCTTTGCATGAAGCATATTTCTGAATATTATATTTTACAGATGATCCAGACAATCCAAAACTTTGTAAACACAGTTGACAATTCAGACAGAAGTAAAAACATTTATTGGCAAATAGAGTACAAAAGTCATCAAAGTTGTGAAAAAAAACAAAAAACATAATTATAAAAAGAATGCATTTGAATAAGATGTTAATTTGGCACTTTAGTGGTTCATGCCTGAGTACCAGATTTAGATTAATATAAAAGGAGCACAATTATAGTATAACAATATTATAGTATCTCTGAATGCCACAATTTTTGGGTCAGAAGATCCAAAATTAGTTTAGAAAAGTAGCACAACAATCAGTAACATGACACTGCATCTGTCTTCATGTAGAATCTCAGTACCATTAGGATTATAGTGGTTATAATGACTAACACTGCATTTGGTATTCTTTGGATTATTTTCTTCAGGTTCATTCGGTGGCGTTGAAGGTACCGTGGAAGCCGTACGCCATGTTAACGGGAACGTAGGCTCTCGCCAGTTCTTCCAATGTCTTTGCATCCAAAACCAGAAGGAATGTCCCTTTATCCTGCAGAGAAAAGGACCAAAACATTGTATACATTCGTTTGTCAGTTTTTGACACAAAACCTTCTGTCCTGAGACACACTGTCAGAAAAAACCCTGTCAAAAGTCACTTTACCAAACATTGAACGTCGATTAACACCAAACATAATATCCATAAGTTATTTTTTAATTAATCTAATTTATTTAAAATTTTGGATTATTTACAGTAAATATTTGTATTTAAAAAAATATATATATAGAATAACGTGTTTTTTTTACTTGAATATGATGAAAAGTGTTCACTGCCAGACTTTTTTACCTTTTTTTTATGATTTCTTTTTTAAATGAGGTATAGAATAAAGTGATTCTAACAGAAATATCAAAAATTTAAACTTCCTTTTGGTCACTTTTTCTAACGGAACCCTTTTTGACCTTTGATCAATTACAAGTACTGTCAAAAAGTCCAA
Organism: Centropristis striata; assembly: GCF_030273125.1. NCBI lineage: Eukaryota > Metazoa > Chordata > Actinopteri > Perciformes > Serranidae > Centropristis > Centropristis striata. The sequence continues at coordinate 33,484,804 of NC_081531.1, read as the reverse complement.
ATTTGGACAATAATGACTTTAAAAAAAAAAAAAAATTTACAGTTTCTTTCTGCTATAAACGTGTATTTTTAATGTAAAGCCATCATGACCAGCACTTTTACAACTAATGATAATAATAATAATAATTGGGGTAACACTTCAGAAACAGTTTCACCTGTGAGGGGGTGAGAACCACAGAGAGGATGACGCCATCGTCCTCCTCGACCGCATCTGGCGACGGCACAAACACGGGCTCTGACGGGAAGGAACCCTTCAGGTACCAGATCTGAGGTCACACAGGCACACACAGCTATATCATACTAATAAATGACTACTTATTATAACAGTAATACTCTACCTCTGTTTCACAGTGGGAGATTAAGAGTGCTGCTGTTATTGATCAACATTTTAGCATAAAATTCATAACGTCTCATTTAACAGCATTTTGTTAGCTTTTTTTCTAATAATAGGATGTTTTAATGTTGTGGTACAGACAGTATGTACACACACACACACCAACCTTGAGTGTCTTGTCCTTCAGGTCCATCTTAAGCAGAGAGTCTCCCACCAGGTGTCTGAAGCCACAGCCGTAGAAATAACGGTACGGCTGAGTGTTATATTTCCCGTAGTTGATCTGAGGGAACTCCAGGCCACCGTACTCCTGGAGGTCCTCTCCATGCAGGTCCTCGTGTTGGCAGAACACCTGTTGACAAAAAGAGCATCAACCGACTAGTTTTCTACTGGGGTCTTCCACAAGTTTACTGTTCTCTTTAACTGGGCCATGTTTGGGAGCAGTAGTTCTCAACCTTTTTGAGTCGCGACCCCCAATTTAACATGCATGTTGTCCGCGACCCCCGCTCACTGAACAGAATCATGCACAGTTCAGATCATCCAAAAATGACCAAAAAAGGAAACAAAATGACCAAAAAAGACAAAGTGACCACAAAATGATCAAAAAAGACACAAAATGACCAAAAAAGACACAAAATGACCAGAAAAGGGAACGAAATTACCAAAAAATACACAAATTGACTAGCCTGGGTATACCCAGACTGCCTTGCGCGCTCGAATTTAATTTCGAACCTCCAGGCGGTCTGGAAACCAGGAAGCATTCTTAGCCCTGTTTTAGGGATCCAATCACAGAGCGGGGAGGGACGGCAAGACGATGACGCGTACTACTCGACACTTGGAAGCTTGTAGTTTTCCGGATCCAACATGGCTGCTGCAGACGCGAAACTCTTTTTAGCTGTAGATGGTGTTTTAAATAGTTTAGAGCGAAAGTTCAAAGGCGAAAGGTCTCTCAGCGGCTCCGCTGAATCCCGACTCGTAGCGAGATCACCTGTAGTGCCGAGCCGGCGAGACCGCCGGTCACCGCCGGTGATCTCGCTACGAGCCGGGGGACAGTGGAGCCGTCCAGAGACCCGCAGCAGCTTGTTTATTGCCCATAAAATCAGTGGATGTGTGTGGCAGAATGGGGAATAAAGCGTGAAAATAAATAATCTTGTAGAAAGCGAGAGCTGGAGGAGCAAAGCAGCAAGCAACACTCTCTCACAGACACACACAACAAACATCCATTTCTGTTGCTCTACTACGTCATCTGGTATAACTGATCTGATTGGCTAAGAGCTACCTACAGACGCTTTGATAGACATTCTAAGCGCCCAATAAACGGCTCCGGAGGATCGTAAACCACACCTCCTCTACAGAGAAATGCATTGTAGGTGTTGCAAATGGTTACAAATTGACCACAAAATTACCAAAAAAGACACAAAATGACAAAAAAAGACACAAAATTACCAAAAAAAGACATGCCCAAAAAAGACACATTAACACATGAACACTTTAACACAGTGGAGACAGAGCTGACTTCCAAAATGATTTGGCGACCCCCAGAAATCATCTCGCGACCCCAATTGGGGTCCCGACCCCAAGGTTGAGAATAGCTGTTTGAGAGGATGGACAAGTTGAGATACTTTGGTGTTTACATCAGCATCCGTTTCTAACACCTCAAACACCTCAAACACCTCCAAGGCCTCAAGCCATGTGCTGCAGTCCAGACACCTTGGAATTTGAACATTTCACACCTCTTTGTAGACTTTCTGCGAAATTTGAAGAATTTTACTTTGACACTTTATCTTCATCTTCATATGCAGTCTGCAGTCAGGACACATTCCTGAACAACCCACCTTATCTTTGCTGACTTTGACACATGTCGCTGCACTGGAGGACCGAGTGTTCAGGTTCTGGTCAGCTGGAGTTTCACTGGTCACGTTAAGGGGCAGAACAAAGCGCCTGGGGAACGCCCTGCACATGGTGTTGTACACCTGAGAACGACACCAGACAGGAAGAATGCTGCATGGGTGCATTTTTTGTAATTCGATCTCTAAGATATTGAAAAAATGTGACCTAAATAACAACAGTGCACTTGAACTTGTGCTTAACAGATCTTAAACCATGCACAGCCACAAGGCCACAATTCTTCTCAGTAAGTACTCAGGATTTATTTATTACAAAAGAAAAAGGATAACAGAGCCCGTACTGCCCTGAGCACTTATTTAATACTCGAGAGGTTAGAATGTAAAAGCATCTGGGGCGGATTGTGTAATTATAAGCTGACCTCATCTAATGCGTCTCCCGACTTGCGTAAGTTCTGGATGAGGTAGTTGTTGATGGCTTGGCCGTCGTCCGAGCAGCACATGTCGAGCATCAAGAATCCGTCTTCCTCAAAGGCGTTGATCTGATGGAAGGTGGAGATGGCTTTGGTGTGATACTTCACTGAGCTGACCTGTGGGACAGAAAACACCATGAGATGAACTGGGATCATTTCTTATTCACCCCGCCAGAATTTACATCCAGTTCCCAACTTTATAACCGCCTGAAAGGCACAGGTAGGGGCGTTTTTTGCTCTTTTTACATTTTACTCACTGTGTCACTGCTCACTACTACTACTCACTGCAATATTTAAAATAGATTAGATTAGATTGACTTTATTAATCCCACAGTGGGGAAATTTCTTTGTGACAGCCGACCACTAGCCTGGCTAACACCAGACCAAATCTCATTTGAGATTAGGTCTGGACACCTGCCGTTCATTTCTCCGTAGAGGAGGTGTGGTTTACGATCCTCCGGAGCCGTTTATTGGACGCTTAGAATGTCTATTAAAGCGTCTGTAGGTAGCTCTTAGCCAATCAGATCAGTTATACCAGATGACGTAGTGTTACAGTGTGTGTCTGTGAGAGAGTGTTGTTTGCTGCTTTGCTTCTCCAGTTCTCACTTTCTGCAAGATTATTTATTTTCACGCTTTATTCCCCCTCATGTCATTCAGCCACACACATCCACTGATTTTATGGGCAACAAACAAGCTGCTGCGGGCCTCTCGGCGGTTCCGCTGTCCGCGGTAGCGGGGCTATTAGCCGCTAGCGGCTTTAAAACACCATCTACAGCTAAAGAGAGTTTCGTGTCTGCAGCAGTCATGTTGGATCCGGAAAACTACAAGCTTCTAAATGCCGAGTAGTACGCGTCATCGTCTTGCCGTCCCTCCCCGCTCTGTGATTGGATCCCTAAAACAGGGCTAAGAATCCTTCCTGGTTTCCAGACTGGATGGAGGTTCGAAATTAAATTTGAGCGCGCAAGGCAGTCTGGGTATACCCAGGCTACTGCTCACTACTACTACTCACTGCAATATTTAAAAAAGATTAGATTAGATTGACTTTATTAATCCCACAGCGGGGAAATTTCTTTGTTACAGCCGACCACACAAATTTCGCACAAACTTTAAGATCAAGATAAAAAAAATAACAATCTAAGAAAAAGACATTTAACAATATTCAATATACAATATACTATATACAACTTAGTGCAAATTAAGTGAGGAATGTGCAGAGTATATAAATATATATAAATATATAAATTCAGTGGACTCAGCATAATAATGGCTACAAGTGGGAACAACTTAAAAATGTCTTGAGTGCAGAATAACACAGTTTTAATGACAGAAATCATCATAAATGCAAGTTGAATTTCTCTTCTGATAAATTATTATTTTTTCATTGGAATAAAATAATTTGGAATTTATATTTAAACCACTTTTCAAAGTGCCTTTACGTGACATGAATAGTGGAAAAAGAAATTGGGTCTCCACATGTTATACATATTGAATTATTCACATTACAACCTCTCCTCTCTGCTCTGTGTAAACAGATTTTCAGTGAATATTTGTCACTTTGTCAATTTGTCACTTTGACACCTCTGTCAATGTCAGAGTCAATCATGGCTTCACAGTGTCACTGAGGACACAAACTTTCGTAACCTATGATCCGTTAAAGGAATGTCAGAAAGTTCAAAGTTTATTTTAATGAAATTCAAGTGTTTCTCACCTCGCCTGTGCGCTTGTCAACAAGATGGAAGACAGTTTCCTGCTTGGGATCCCAGTAGACGCCGTCGCTCAAAGCTTTCCCCCTCAGTTTGCATGTGATGATCTTCAGCAGGTCCATCTTAATTGGCTGCTCAATGAACACCACGTAGTTCTCAGACATGGCTGGAAACAGGAGAAGAAGAGTGTCATTGTGCTTTACAGCACGACAGAAACAGACACCACTATGAATGGATCATCCAGGAGTGGTGGCTTACCGAAGCTGTGGTAGTAGGAGGGATGAGACTTGTTTGCGGGCACGATAGAGCAGAGCACTTTGGCTCCTTGTAGAGTTTCACTGACATCTTTCTTCTCAGGAGGCACTCTGATAATGTTGTACAGGGATCCTGCAATCGCCGGGATGTTTTTGTATGTTTTTTGATAAAAGAGGATGAGAAACAAACCATTCAGCTGCTCATTTACGTAAACATAAAGCAGAACATTTCACCCCCAAAGATAGGGTTGCAAAGGGGTGGAATATTTCCTGTAAATTTCCAGAACCAGTAGGGTTTTTACAGAAAATGCATGCATTTTGGAAGCGCCCTCATTTTCTTCAATTCAAGACTTTTCTCTTTTTTTCAGATTCTTGGTGCATCGTGGAGGCATGCGAAAGTGTTCTTTGATAATTCAAGGTAGCACAGTGTGAGTAATTAATGACAAATGGTCATTTTGGGGGGGAAATATTCCTTGTGACTAACCTTTGCTTCCATAGGAGTTTCCCATATTGTAGGTGGTACCGTCAGGGTCATAGTGTGGGTGAGCAGTGGCTCCATTTACAGCAATGAACTTGCTCCAGTCTACCTACAAACATAGCACAGGAAGATGGTGAGATGATGATTATAGCTGATATAAATGGACGACATGATATTATGTAACATATAATTACAGACACTGGTATTAATATTAACCCTCTGAACCCGGTTTAAAAAAAACACCATTTATCACAGAAAGAAACTGTAAAAAAACAGGCATTATCGTCAAGATTTACGATTTCAGTTTCCTTTAGACAAAGACGAAAGCTTAAAATTGTGATATTTCTGTCAAAATCATGTTATTCTCCATGTCTCATTTAAAATGTTGTCAAAAATAAACCTTTTTAAATAACCAGATCCTGTTAAAAACATTAAATTCTACTCATCTGTTATTCTTTTTCTTTTGTAATAAATATATGCTGAGTACTTACTAAGAAGAATTGTTGCCTTCTGCCTGTTTATAGTTTAAGATCTGTTTATCACAAGTTCAAGTGCACTATTAGCCGGGCTATACCCATACTGCCTTGCGCGCTCGATTTCATTTCGAACTGCAAAAGGGTCTGGTGTCCAAGGCTGTTTCTTAGCCTTGTTTTAGGGATCCAATCACAGAGCGGGGAGGGACGGCAAGACGATGACGCATACTGTTCGACAGATGGAAGCTTGTAGTTTTGTAGTTTTCTTACGGATCCAACATGGCTGCAGCAGACGCGAAGCTCTGGATCTAGCTGTAGACAGTGTTGTAGATAGTTTAGAGCCAAAGTTTATTTTAAAAGAAGAGCAATGTTTGGCTTTACACTCCTGTTTCACCATGAAAAGTTTAGCCTTGCTTCCGACAGGATTTGGCCAAAGCCTAATCTACCAACTAGCCCTGCTACCGCTCGCTGCTGTAACCACGGTGATCTGGCTACGAACCGGGGGACAGCGGAGCCCCCAGAGACCCCCAGCAGCTCGTCTATTGACCATAAAATCAGTGGATGTGTGGCTGAATGACATGAGGGGGAATAAGGCCTAAAAATAAATAATCTTGCAGAAAGCGAGAACTGGAGAAGGAAAGTAGCAAGCAACACGCTCTCTCACACACACACACACACACACACACACACACCAACACACCCGGTAGACTCTGAGCTGAAACTATAGAGCAGCCAGAGCCACAACATGCTGCAGAAAAACGCTGCAGAAGCAGAATTGAGCATTTTAGTCTCAAAGTAGAGATGGGCTAGTCTGGCTATGTAAACATCAGTCGTCTTCTTCGATGCCTCCTCGAATTTCCGTCGCTCTACATACGTCATCTGGTATAACTGATACAATTGGCTAAGAGCTACGTACAGACGCTTACGATAGACATTCGTAGCGCCCAATAAACGTATCGTAAACCACGCCTCCTCTACAGAAAAATGAATAGATGGCATCCAGACTATATCTCATTTGTGATATAGTCTGGCGTTAGCCAGGCTAGTGCACTATTGCTATTCAGGTCACATTTTTCAGTGATCAGAGAATCAGAGATGGAATTCCAAAAAATGCACCCACGCAGCATTGTTCCTGTCGTTCTCAGGTGAACAACACCAAGGGGCACTTAATTCTACATGTTATTTTAAAATGTGTCCTAAAAGAAGTTGTTTGCACAAATTAGATTGTGTTAAAAACATTAAATTCTGCTCCTCAGCGACACTGAAGCCATGATTGATTCTGCTGAGACAAACGGTCACATGACAAATATTCATTGAAAATATGTTTACACAGAGCAGAGAGGAGAGGACAAGAGAGGTTGTAAACATGTAAATAGTTCACTATGTATAGCATTTTTACAATATTTGTAACACTTGTGGGCATTTGGAAAAGTATTCCATTCCATTTTAATCCAATTATAATATATATTTTTTATGATTTATGTCATTATAACTGTTATTCTGCAAAAAAGGTATTTTTGAGTTGTGCCTACTTCTAGCCATGCTTGTGCTTATGTATTTTATATATATTTTATATATTGCAGGGAAATGCAAGGCCACATTGAGTAAAATGTAAAAAAGGGCAAAAAATGCCCTGAAATGGCTTGTTGAGGTTCAGATGGTTAACATTTATTAATCATGAAGGTACCTTTTCCAATGTCTCCAAGTTCTCTGGGTTCACTCTGTGTATGAAATTGGTTTCCGTGCTGACATAGTAGTCACCCTTGTATTTCACAAAGCTCACACTTGCATTGTCTGTTGGCTCTGTAACAGACAGAAACACAGGATTACAAATGAACTAAAGTGTTCTTCTATTAACAGAAATCTTCTTGCTGAAAATGAAAAGTGTAGAGGGAATGTGAAGCATTCAGTGTTCCCTCTGGTTCCCCTCCTGTAGCACATGTTATTATGTAACCTTAGCACATGCAGAACACTTTGGAGGGTCCACCCCTGGCCTCACTGCACGCTAGGCAAAACAGTGTTTGTACAAACACTTGGCCTGATTTAGATGATCCCTCCTGCTCTCGTGCAAGCTGGTCTTACTGGATTTAATAAAAGTGAAGACACATTCTTGCACAATGAGTCAACCCACCAACACCAAACACTATTATTGTCACATGCTGCTTTATTCAGTGTACTCACCCATCATCTCAAAGCGGGACAGGAAGCGCTGGAAGAAGTTTTTACAGGGGTCCGGCATGGCGAGGGTACCAAACTCTGACATCACGATGCGGTCCCTTTCACTGTTCTTCTTGTAGGCGTCACTCTGCAGGAAGCGGCTCATGTACGTCACCTGGCCTTTGTCAATCTTGAACTGGTGCAGCATGGCCATCCCGTCAAACCAGTGGTTGAAGCTGTGAAGAACAACACAAGTAAAGGCTTTCACATATACACTACTGGTCAAAAGTTTTAGAACACCCCAATTTTTCCAGTTTTTTATTGAAATTCAAGCAGATCAAGTCAAATGAACAGCTTGAAAGGGTACAGAGGTAGGTGGTGAACTGCCAGAGGTAAATAAAAAAGGTAAGCTTAACCAAAACTGAAAAATAATGTACATTTCAGAATTATACAAGTAGGCCTTTTTCAGGGAACAAGAAATGGGTCAACAACTTAACTCTATGGAGTCTTGGGCTATTTTGTCCATTTTTGAATTCTTTTCATGTCTTTGTAAGTCATTTTGTGTCTTTTGTTGGTCATTTTGTGTCTTTTTTTAGTCATTTTGAGTCTTTTGGTGTCTTTTTTGGTCATTTTGTGTCTTTTTTTAGTCCTTTAGTCCAACATAAAATGTGATTTTGAATCTTTTTTTTAACTTTCAAAACACTCATGCTCAATAAAGAAAAATGTTGCAAATGTGCATTAATTTCAGAGTACACTGAGACATTAAACTGCATAATTTTCAATTAAATTCTGGAAAAGTTGGTGTGTTCTAAAACTTTTGACCGGTAGTGTATATAAAGTCTGGTGGACTCGAAGTGTTAATAATGGCATTACAAACACCCATGACCCACCCATTATGTCTTTGCCATGCCTTTATTAATCTTATTTTGTTTGCTTATTGATATTAAAATATACTTTATTGCTCATCTATTATAAGTTAACTATAAGTTAAATATGTTTTTTGCAACTACCGGATCTAAAGCGAGAACAATGCCTTATTACTTGTTAATTAATGGTTATTAAGGACCTTACTATAAAGTGTTACCAAAAATTCTACCACCCAGCCCAGACAGCCTTGGCTGGCCCTGTTTAGACAAAGCTGGTAACAGCTTGAAACAAACATTGAATTCTTCACTTTACTTAGAGTAAAGATCGATTAATAATATGCAATATAATTAATTTAAAAAATTGGTAACGCTTTATATTAAGGTCATTGTAATAACTATTAATTAACAAGTAATAAGGCCCTCGTAAGTCCTTACAAGATGCTTATTAACATTATTGTGTGTTTATAAGCTTATATAAGTGTTAATAATGGCATTACAAACACCCATGACCCACCCATTATATCTTTGCCATGCCTTTATTAATCTTCTTTTGTTTGCTTATTGATATTAAAATATACTGTATTGCTCATCTATTATAAGTTAACTATAAGTTAACTATGCTTTTTGCAACTACCGGATCTAAAGCGAGAACAATGCCTTATTACTTGTTAATTAATGGTTATTAAGGACCTTATTATAAAGTGTTACCGACTTTTTTTGTGTATGTGTTCAGTGATCGTCCGACCATATTTCAATCAGGGCCTTTTCTTCATCATGAGACCACGTTTATCCACAAGACATTTTTCGAGCCGGCTACTACCTTGTCAAATTCACCCCAGAATGCTCTGTGTTTTGAGTCAGACTGCCTTCTCACCTGCAGCGAGCCGAACTCTGGTGCACTATCTAGTTCATCTCTGAGTTCATTTCAAGTGGACCAACCAGCCCAGGTGTGAAAGCCCCCTTAATCTCATGCAGTTGTGACCTTTTTTGTATTTGTTACAGAGTTTCTGACTCACTGTGTGTTTCCAAACTCAAACTTCCCCGGGCCGTTACGGAGGAGGTTGCCATTGATCCAGGAGGGGATGTCGCCTCTCACTTCAGTGGAGATGGGCTCAGGGGTCTCTTCTACAGAGCGGACCAGAGGTTCGATGGGCTCCAGCCCCTTTAACTCTGAGCTGAGGCATTTCTTGGCCGTGCCGTTGTCAGCAGGCTTGGCAATATCTGCTTGCAAAACACATAAAAACAGTGTCATTGGGTTTCTCTGAACACTACACAGAGGTGACCCACCTACTGTCCTGTATCTGCCCACATTAATGACTGTTTTTGACTATTTATTACCATCCATTCATCTACCTGCACTGCTGCTTTACTGTACATTCTCTACTGTATATTTTTCTATAACTGTATATATCCTATAGCATATTCAATTCATACCTGCACTATATTTATACTCTGTGTTCATATGTAAATACCCTGCACTTTACTACTCTGCACTTCTGGTTAGATGCTAAACTACATTTCGTTGTCCTAGTACTTGTACTCTGTTCAATGACAATAAAGCTGAATCTAATCTAAAAAAAATCTAATCTAAAAAAATAAGTCAGAGAACTGCAGCTGATTCAGAACGCTGCTGCTAAAGAAAGTGGATCATATCACTCCAGTTCTAAGGTCTTTACAGGTCTTTACAGGTCTGCTTTCTGTCCCCAGAGTCAGAACCAAACATAGAGTAGCAGCCTTCAGTTTCTGTTCTCTGTATATCTGGAACAAACTGTAGGTCTTCTGTAACTCCTAGTTCTTTTAAATCAAGATTTAACAATTTGAATGCATTTTTTTTAAACTACAGTACAGGCCAAAAGTTTGGACACGCCTTCTCATTCAATGCGTTTCCTTTATTTTCATGACTATTTACATTGTAGATTCATCAAAACTATTAATGAACACATGTGGAATTATGTTCTTAACAAAAAAGTGTGAAATAACTGAAAACATGTCTTATATTCTAGTAAGCAAAGGGTGGTTACTTTGAGGAATCTAAAATACAAGACATGTTTTCAGTTATTTCACACTTTTTTTGTTAAGTACACAATTCCATATGTGTTCATTCATATTTTTGATGCCTTCAGTGAGAATCTACAATGTAAATAGTCATGAAAATAAAGAAAACACATTGAATGAGAAGGTGTGTGTCCAAACATTTGGCCTGTACTGTATATAACTGTGCAGTATAACTTTTAGTCTTAATTTTCTATATATACTTTAACTTCTGTTTTACCATTTTTTTTATCTCTTTGTTTGTTTAATGTCCTTTTTAAAATGTGTTTTTCTGCCCTTTGTCAGGGTGCTTTTGATGTCTTGTGTAAACTTGCCTTGTTGCTGAAATGAGTTTTAAATTCGCTCAAAATAGGACTAGAAGTAAACAACTTGTCTCTTCTTTCCCCTGAATACTGAATGATCTTCATCTTATACATTTTTGTGCCTGCCTTCCAAAATGTTGTCATGACTGACATGCTTTTCCTCGCTGACTGTAAACATAGAAAAATTCCTCCTATTTCACTGGTGCATGAGTAAACATGTAGCTTGTTGTTTTTGAAAAACAGTTTGACAAAGTGAAGCAACATCTCTGTCACTGTGACTTTGTGTTGCTTGACTTCACTGCAGTTTGTCTGAACATGACCACTCCCTGTAGCAGAGCTCAGTCTCAACAAAGACTTAATGATGACTTTTTTATGAGTCAGCTCCAGTGTTACCATGGACTGTATAATAAATAATAATAATAAAATAATTAAAAAAATGAAAAAAACTGTAATAGAATGACTGAAGCTGTTCACCCAGAACTCGAGTCACCAATTCAATAAGAAACAGAAAACTTGAATTGAGCAAGTTTTCTATGAATTATTACATTCAATACTTTCAAAATAAAAGTCTGTAATGCTGTGTCCTTCAAAGTACTGATTAAAAGGCTGCTGGTATGGTCATTAAAAACAAGGTGTGCTCATAAAGTGTGGCCTGCAATTATGCAACTTTAAGATGACATGACCCCCCCTCCATTCAAATATTTTTTGTCGGTTTGTTTTTACTGTGCATACTGGAAGTGCAAACACTAAAACCTCCAATGCACACACACTGAGAATTTACCTTTTGAGCAACATTTGCAGTTTCGCAGATTAAGGGAGAAAATATCTTTATGTCTTAAAATATGTGAGGATGAAAGTTTTTTGTTTGGTGGCTGACAATATTTGGCAATTAACTCCCTCATGAAGCATTGATGATGCGTTTATTAAAAATGCAGCTTCAGATATTATAATGGTTACGTTTAAAGCTGTTGTGTCTCTGCACTGCTGATCACAGTATGTATTCTGGGAGAAATAATAGCATTTTCAATCAACAGTGATGTATAATTAACACACTTAGTATTAAATAACCATCATAACAGCTGTAAATTATTTCACAGATAATTTCTTTTAAAATATGAATATACAGTAAGTGTATTTGAAGTGTACTTATTATATATCTCATATAATTAGTGTTTTTTTTACTTTAAATTTAAAGTTTTTTAACTTTTTTTATTTTTTATTTTATTTTTATTTTTTTTACAAATAATTCACTTTAATTCAATATTGAAGACCATTAAGCAATTGAATATTGTAAAAAAAAAAAAGAAAGAAAAAAAAAGAAACCCCATTATATTAATATACAGATTTAAACTGTTTATGGTTAATACAATAAATAAAAAATATTATATTATTATTACTAGTAATAGAAGTAATTTACTTTTTTATGGCAAAAAAAAAAACAAAAACAAGAAAACCCCTGAAAAATAGTAGAACAGTGCGCAGTCTTTATCTATAGAGCGCAACAGCGTGCAGCAGCAGCAGCAGCGCTGAGTGCGTTATACGGTTACAGCCTCTTTACAGTGTTACACTTACTTATTAAAGCTGTAATTACTGAAGTTGTGTCCCTATTTAAAAGACCTGCAGCCTGCCATCATGACATCTGACACGGCGGTTTAGTGAGGAACAATCTGTCCTGCCAACACAAACTGTGCTTTCACAACATCATCGCGCTGTTTATCCCGCATCAGCACAGTCAAGGCCACATCAGACAAGGGGAAGCAGTTCTTTATAAATATATTACATCCAAAATGAGGCTGAGCGGTGTGACGATGCAATGGCGTTAATCATCCATAACTGCGCTACCATTCGCGAGGTGAATAAACTGTTTTTTTCTCTGCACAGTGAAAAATGAAGCAGGCTTACCTGGAGTCTCGGTCTCCACAGGAGGCATTTCCGTGTGTTAAGGTGAATGGACTCAGCAGCTGCTCTCCAGATCTGCCACCATGTACAGTGAGTGTACACGACGAGCACAGCGTGCAGCAGCAGCGGCGCTGTTACATAAGCAGGGGTGTGTTGGTGATGTGTCGTTCAAGGACGATTCGTACGAACGAATCACTGAGGAGAACGAAACGTACTGAATCGTTTCCTGAAATGTTCAGATAGATAGATAGATAGATAGATAGATAGATAGATAGATAGATAGATAGATAGATAGATAGATAGATAGATAGATAGATAGATAGATAGATAGATTTTTTAGATAGATAGATAGATAGATAGATAGATAGATGGATAGATAGATAGATAGATAGATAGATAGATAGATAGATAGATAGATAGATAGATAGATTTTTTTAGATAGATAGATAGATAGATAGATAGATAGATAGATAGATAGATAGATAGATAGATAGATAGATTTTTTTTAGATAGATAGATAGATAGATAGATAGATAGATAGATAGATAGATAGATAGATGGATAGATAGATGGATAGATAGATAGATTTTTTTTAGATAGATAGATAGATAGATAGATAGATAGATAGATAGATTTTTTTAGATAGATAGATAGATAGATAGATAGATAGATAGATAGATAGATAGATAGATAGATTTTTTTAGATAGATAGATAGATAGATAGATAGATAGATAGATAGATTTTTTTTAGATAGATAGATAGATAGATAGATAGATAGATAGATAGATAGATAGATAGATAGATAGATAGATTACTTTATTCATCCCCGAAGGGAAATTCGGTTGTCACAGCAGTCCGGTATTCAAGTACAATAAAATACAATAGAATAAAATACTGAGGTAGCATAAATAAAAACAACAATAGAAAAAAACATAGAATAGAACAAGAACACTTAAGAAGTTAAAAAAGAAGATCAGTTGGTAGGATGGTTGACAAGATGAAGGTAATTAAACTGGTGACATGATGGCAACAATGCTATGGTGACTAGACGGTATATAATAATAATAATAATAATAAAAATAGTACAGTATATAAAATATATAATATAATATGTAATAATAAATAATAAACAATATAAAAATAAAATGAAAAATATAAATAAAGTAATTATAAGTAAAATAATATGATAAAATAATATGATATATAATATATAATAATAATAATAATAATAATAATAATAATAATAATAATAATAAATAAGGCCGGTAAGGCCGGTATAATAATAATAGTAGTATATTGCAGTATATAGTAATAATAGTAATGGCAGCAACAGTATATATAATAATAATAATAATTATAATATTAATAACATAGCAAAGTGATAGTTATAATATTAATAACATAGCAAAGTGATAGTTATAATATTAATAACATATCAAAGTGATAGTTATAATATTAATAACATAGCAAAGTTTCATTCTTTCCTTTCTTTGTCTCTCTCGTCTCTCTCTCTCTCCAGATCATAAGTGCCAAGCCAAGCGGCTGAGCACAGAGGGTCCTTCTCACTTCTCTTAACCCTTAATAGGGCACTCATTGAATGCAAATTCCAAATTTCAACCCGAGAAAAAAGTTGCTTTTTTTCCCACTTTTTTTCTAGTAAATCTGCAACTTTTTTTGCACAGATTTGCTACTTTAAATCTCTTAAATCTGCAATTTTTTTTCTTGTAGATTTGCCACTTTAATCTAGTAAATTTGCAACTTTTTTCTCAAAATATTACTATTATTTTTATTCATACTTAATAGGCCCTAATATGCCTTCATAGTCAAGTTCTCCTCTTACAAGTTATTGAAGTTTGTAGGACTGTTTCTTGCACATTTTTTTCTAAATTTTTCATTTTTACATTGGAGGTCAAGGTCAAAACTGTTAATATTATTATATTATTATGATACTAATTGGTCAATGTCATGGTGTCTGATGGCTGATCTTTGCTGATTAGCTGGAAGAAATCCATTTTGATATCCACTGAAGTTACCAAATATAGTTATTCGCCCGATAAAGGGTTAATTGCATCCCTGTTTCCCTCACTTGTGTTTTAAGACACATGAGAAGTCCTTTCCTCCAACAAGTCTGTTTCTAATGAGGGCGGCAGCAGAACACAGCTGGATCAGCTGTCAGTCATCTGTAACAGCTGTTTGTCTGCACAGATACAGACATGCACTAATAATAATGTGTATGTAATGTAAAGTGTTTTCTCTCTGAAGCCATTTACCTATTTAACAAACACCTGCACATGAATAACAATTTATATTACAGTATATTATTTATGTATTTATTTATTATTATTTGCATCTGTACATAGACTTTCCTGGTGATAAATTAATTATGTAATATCCCAGAACATGATGAACACCGGCCAATGTTTTATTAGCTTAGATGATTAAGGTTAAATGTAAATGATGTCACTCATATCAAACCTGCACTCAGGAATGATCAGCCTCACGTGGGACTGAATGGAAATGACAAATGATGTTAAAGTGTTTTTTGCTGACAGATTCTCATACTCTCTACTGTTTTGTTTTTTTTACTTGAATAATATCCATAATGTTGGGAATTAAGGATGCCTCTTTTATGAATAAATGATGACCTTGCACAGGGCGTCAAATATGTAAATAAAAGGGCGTTATTATAAAGTCTATCCCTCCCATAAGGATATCAGATATGTAGGGATGAACCTGAGCAACACTTGTGTGGATCTCACGGTTCAAAAGTGTGGTTAGATGGCTATAAGAATTATTAATAAGTATCATAAATAATTATTAATTATAAGAAATTATATGACTTGATTTGCTCTAAGTCATAGCTCGTTTGGGGCACCATCTGTAAAACAGAAAAATATAGCCAATTCACCTAAATCAGTTAATAAACTATCAATTTGGAACACTGATTATTAATCATTTTATTACAATACGACAAGAAATGTGCAGTTACAGAGTCTCTGGGTTCAATCCACACGTCCCTGACATGACATTAGGCTGGTCAGTTCATGAGGTCTGGACCAGTCTACTTTCCCTTGAACCCTTTTTATATCCTAACAGAGGTTTAATAAGAATGTAGGTAGAACTCTCCAGAAGTGCCTCCTTTCAATCCGTTGATTTGTAAGTTTATTGCATACGTGGACATGTCATGTCACCAAGCAGAGAAGATAGTTATCTTTTCTTCTCAGCACACCATATCCGTGACCTGACCTGTTAACAAAACTTTCAAAACATAAACTCCTGCCTTGATATGACCTGCAGAGATATTATTGGAGACACAGATTTTTGCAACAAAACAATAAAACATAAAATATATCTTTTTGTGATTATATAATCTTACTCTAAGTAGGACAGAGGAAGTTTAAGCAGATGCAGTAGTAGTATGAACATAATTATAATCAAATGACCAAATTAATATTTGTGGTTGAAGGAATCATGAATTCTTTACACAGCAGAGGCCAGCATATAGTGTATAACATTAAATAGACAGCATTTGTAATCAAAAGGTATTTATTCTAACACATCTATAATCTATAGAGTTCTAACAAGTCTAGGCCTACAAAAGAGAAGAAATGTGTGTGTGTGTGTGTGTGTGTGTGTGTGTGTGTGTGTGTGTATGTGTGTGTGTGTGTGTGTGTTCGTTCTTGTATTTCCTACATAGTGAGGACCGGAACACGTTTTTAACCAACAGAGTGAGGACATTTTTGCAAAGTGAGACACTTCGGCCGGTCCTCACTTCTTTAAAGGCTTTTTTGAGATTTAAGACTTTGTTTTAGGGTTCGGGTTACAAAAAATTGATAATTATCTGACACTGTATTTTGTGGTTAGAAAACTAACTAAAATTATGGTAAAAATGTCCGTTTTCATCTTTGTCAACTTTTTTCATACATAATGAAGATGGATGAGACAAAGGAAATAAAGGCAAAATTTACTGTGACCTCTTTTAATCTCCCACCCAACAAATATTCATTACAAAAAACTACAACTAACACTAAAACTAGTAAAAACTAAACTAAAACTAAAGCATTCCAAAAACTAAAAACTAAATTAAAACGAACTGAATTTGAAAACAAAAATTCACAACGACATTGAAACTCAAACTAATGAAAAATTAAAACTGTTATAACCTTGCAAGGGAATTCACTGTTCCAATGAAGGTCCTCACAAAGATAGAAGTACAAGAATGTGTGTGTGTGTGTGTTTGATGCGCAGAGAAGGTCAGAGTTGCAGTTTTTTCAGAATTCCTTATGGAAAGGAGATTCTGAATGAAGTCTCACCCTCAGATGGAAGAAGGTCTCAGCAGGGGAAGAGGGGGAAGGGCCGGTGAACCAGGGTGCCCTCCTTGGAGGTATTGCTGCTTCAGCGAGCAGTGAAGAAAAGAGGAAGAAGAAGGGTCTGTGGTCTGTTTTGTCAGGCGACCCCCATGTGGAGTCACAGGTCCCTTGACCAATGAGTTGGTCTGTGGGTCTTAAACGCTAAGCATTCTGGGAACGATAGTTCCTTTAGGAGCTCAAAGTGGCAGTGACTTGCCATTTTGTGAGTTGAATCAGAAAGCTTTTGCATTTAGTCCACAAATGTTAAAGTCCACAAATGAATCCAGGATTCACCTGTGGTACGATCACAACATTCCCCCTTTTCGGTCGAAGAATTCCACGTGTGCTTCTGCGAGCTTACAACAAGTAATCCACAGTTGACAGTTCATTTGTCAGTTCATTCAGTTTGTAATGACTAGGTAGTGTTGAGAAATGCATTGAGGAAAACTTTCAAATTAAATTATCTGACTCCAACACAAAATCCTCACCTGTTTCTGTGCCAATCGTTTGATGGGAAAAGGATGAGCAGGGGACGTCCAAGTTCTCAGTTTTACTTCATTTTATTACAATACGTCAAGAAATGTGCAGTTACAGAGTCTCTGGGTTCAATCCACACGTCCCTGACATGACATTAGGCTGGTCAGTTCATGAGGTCTGGACCAGTCTACTTTCCCTTGAACCCTTTTTATATCCTAACAGAGGTTTAATAAGAATGTAGGTAGAACTCTCCAGAAGTGCCTCCTTTCAATCCGTTGATTTGTCAGTTTATTGCATACGTGGACATGTCATGTCACCAAGCAGAGAAGATAGTTATCTTTTCTTCTCAGCACACCATATCCGTGACCTGACCTGTTAACAAAACTTTCAAAACATAAACTCCTGCCTTGATATGACCTGCAGAGATATTATTGGAGACACAGATTTTTGCAACAAAACAATAAAACATAAAATATATCTTTTTGTGATTATATAATCTTACTCTAAGTAGAACAGAGGAAGTTTAAGCAGATGCAGTAAATTTATTTAGTTTAAAAACAATATAAGCACATGATCATTGTATCAAAGCATCTTGCATGCACAGAGAGGGCACACACAAGCGCGCACACACACACACACACACACACAGTGAATTACGCATGCATAGATAGTGATGTTTGTCACACAGAGACAGACAACAGATTATTCTAACAGTAGTTATTATCTATCCATCTATCTTGGCTAAGCAAAGACAGTAAATAAAACAAAATCCAGATAAACACAACTGTAATGACATGATGGAACAATAACTACACATTTGATCATCAGGGTTATTAATTAACTGACAGATTTATTTATTTCTGTAACACATGGTGCTGTGTTTGCTTGCTGGCAGGTCAAGTGGACACCTAACAGCTAATTAGCCGTCCATATGGACCGTGTGTTTATCTTGACTTGCAGACTGACCCAGATAATCTTTGTTGGAGGATTACAGTAATGTCACAGAGGAGGAGGAGGACGTCCTATCGCCCGCAGCTTGAATTTGTCTTATAAAGCTCCTACAACCATCAGGTAATGTACTTTTTTAATTTTATTTTTCCCAGCTGGTTTTACAATGAGAAATATTCCTAATAGCTGCAGTATCATCACCCCCCATAGACTGTAGCTATGCTAATGCTAGGTGTACAGTCATGGAAATTATTAGACCACCTTTTTTTCTTGTTCATTTCAATGCCTGGTACAACTAAAGGTACATAGCTATGGCATTGTATTGCCAAAAACAGTGCTTTTAGGCATTCCACCTTTTCTTTTGCTCTCAACCAGTTTCTGACGTTGTTCTCCTGTCACAGCAGCCCATTCCTGTTGCAAATATTAAAATAAATTTGCTTTGTTTTTGGGCTTGTAGTTCTCCATTTTGAGTTGGATGATGTTCCACAGGTTTTCAATTGGATTTAGATCTGGTGATTGAGCAGGCCAGGGCATAGTTTGAATGTTCTGGTTCTCCATGCAGGCTTTTACTGACCTTGCCCTGTGACAATGGGTATTGTCTTGTTTTGGAAAATCCATTCAGTCATTTGAGGCAGGAAATTGTTTATCAGCTGATGGAAGAGACTGTTTTCAAGAGTAGCCCTGTACGTGACCTGGTTCATTCGTTCCTTCACACAATTGCATTTTCCCTGTTCCACCCACATTGAAACAACCCCAGATCATCACCAATCCATTACATTACATTACATTACATGTCATTTAGCAGACGCTTTTGTCCAAAGAGACTTACAATAAGTGCATTCAACCTGATGGTACTAGACATAGACCACAGGAATCAAGTAAGTACATAACTTTAAGAGCTAACTGTCATCGCTACAGGAGTGCTATATGTTAAAGAAGAAAAGAAGAGAAAAGAAGAAGAAGAGCAATTTTTTTTTTCACCCTCATGTTTTACTGTAGGGGCAAGATTGTCTGGTTTGTAGGCTTCTCCAGGCTTCCTCTGAACCAGAAAGTTGGCTGGAGTGGGCATCAACCAAAAAATCAAAAATTGGATTCATCACTGAACAGAACCTTAGCCCAGTCGTCAACAGTCCAATCCTTGTGATCCCTAGCGAAGAGTTAGCAGACCTTCCTCTGCCTTTCGCTGATGAAGGGCTTCTTCTGTGCCCAGTGTGACTTCAGACCAGCTTCAAAAAGTCGGTTTCGAACTGTCCTTGCTGAACGAGTCACATATCTCGACAGTGCCCACTCATTTTTAAGGTCTTCAGTTTTTTGCCTACCTGTCTTTCACTCATGGCAATTTCCAGCAGTGCCAAGATGGCTCCCTTTGTGGCTTCACATCATTCTTTTGTTTTAGTGATAATGTGAGAGCTGACAACTTCTGAGTTGTGCCACAGCTTGAATGTAAGCAGGAAACCACGTTAGGCCTTTGCATGTGCAGTGTTGCTTGTGACATGAAATGGCCTCAAACATACCCCGGGAATACAATTAGGCTTAAGCACGTCAAATAGGACATAAAGTATTATGGAATAATTGTATTCTTCAGGTAATATACCTTTAGTCGTGCCAGGCATTAAAATGAACAAGAAAGGAAACAAGGGTGGTCTAATAACTTTTTCCATGACTGTACATTAACCCCATCTGTTAGATGTACAGCAGATGTTTAAGTTTTGTCAGATGGGTTTCTTGCAAAGTCAAAAGAATAAAGCAAGAAAGGAGTAGCTTCAGTGTAACAGCTTGTTAACAGGTAGCAGAGGATTGTCCCTTGAGTGATAAATGATGACGTGAGTTCTGTCATGTGGTAAGGATATTTTTAATGTGTTTATAATGTGTCACTGCAACTTAATTTATTAGTTGTTGCTACAATTATTAGGCATGTTTACTCATTTTAACCCTCCCGAAGATTACCAAAAATACACCGTTTATTGTAGAAAGAAACTTGAAAACGTGTTGTGTATATAAATATAATTTTATTCCAATTTCTTGAAAAATAATTTATGAAAGAAATTCAACTTGCCCTTTTTCTTTTTTATGATGTTGTTATTGTGTGCAAAAGGCATTTTGTTGTTCACACTTAAAGGCATGATTGTACTGATTCCATAGAGCTGAAGTGATTATATATTGAAGTGAAATAAATGACCACAGTGAGTAAGCGTTAAATCAAATACACACAATGAATCTACAGCATCACTGTTCTTATATTTTGTGCTTGTTATATAACAGGATGCATCATTGTCTATCTAACAGGACACTTTTTTTACCTGCTGTCTGTGATGCCTTCCACAAAGAATAACTGGAATCTATCGGAGGTACTCGGGCAGCGGAGGCTGTTAGGGCTGGGAGCTCTGCTGGCATGGCTCATCCTCTTCCACCTCCTGGTCAACGTTTGGCTCCTCTGCGTCTTCACCAGTCTCCTGGTGGTTCTTGGGGGTTGGCTGGGGTCCCGTGCCATACTGGACGCAAACAGCCTCCTCCACTTGGAACACTTCTTGCCTCTGGGCAATGTCAACCCACCTCTGTATTCCCCCGAGCACGAGTGGAGGCTGAACCACGAGATCCACAGCGCCGTCCACAAAGCGGTGCGTGACTTTGTGTCCTCGTGGTATCGCACGCTGCTGCCGGAGGTGGAGGGGGAGTTTGAACGTGCGGTGCGGCAATCGATGCTGGATTCAGTGATGGAACTGAAGGAGCGAGCACGGCGAGTGGACAGAAAAGGTCTGGTTCAGCGGCTGCTGGAGCTGTATGGCTGTCACCTGCAGAGCTACATGACAGCCAGACAGATCCAGTCGACGCAGAAGGAGAGCATGAGCCTCTGGCAGCTCTACAGCGAAGTTGATGTCCCTCACCCAGCTGTGAGCTCTGCAGCCACTGAGCTCAGCTACTCAAGAGCTCTAGTTAACCTCGTCTTACATGTGCTGGTTCCATACCCTCAGATGGAAACCAGGACTGGAGGCTACATGGTGACTGAGCTCATCACCTGCAACGTGCTGCTGCCGCTTATAAGCAGGGTGTCCGATCCCGACTGGCTAAACCAGACCATCGTAGAAATAATCACCAGGTCCAGAGAGCCACAGGAAATCAACATGGGTGAGCTTCCAGCTGCAGCTTCACTATACAGGTGTCAGATCCAGCAGGAGTCCTGGACCACCTGCAAGTCGCTGTCTTCTTCTGAACAAGCCGGCCTCAGCAGCAGATGTACCTCTGAGCTGGATGACCTCCAGAGCCAGAGCACCCTCTATGAGAGTGATTCCTCACAGAGCAGCATGGTTAGCCTGATGTCTGCTGGGAAAGTAGAAGTCTGCCGTGCAGGTGTGCTCACACCTTGCAAAGTGAACTGCTGTGCACTCCCATCTGGCCACTGCACCCACTCATCAGGGTCCAAAATGATCTCACAGGACTCTCTACTTCATTCAGACTCCGAAGACGACCTGGCAGGAGGCTTTTGTGAATGCGGCCCTCCAAAAAACTTCTGCATCACTTTAAACGACGATGAGGCGTTCGGCTGCTTCGGTCCTCTGAAAAACCTCGGACCGAAGGTGGTGGTGCCCGAGGAGTCCCTGTGGCCAGCAAGTATAACACCAGATAAATCCCCAACAAGCTCTCCAAGAAGACTTTGTCTGTCCCCCTGCAACTTCGATACCCCCAATGTCCAAGCTTCACCTACGACCATCCACAATGTGCAAATTACTGGGACTGTCAATGCCAAGGAGCCGCGTGGCACAGGGGCACATCCCTACACTCTCTACACCGTCAAGGTAAAGACACCTCCTACCTAGTGATTAGGACATATGTAGTCAGTGGTGGACTCAGACTGTTAGAAGGGCAGGGGCAAAAAAATAAAAAGGGTACATTCTGCACAACATGGAGCCTGACCAGCACGGCAAATTATGATGCATCATGTATGATGAAATATAAGCATTAAGTTAAAAGGAGATCCAGATCAAAGTGATTAATGAAATGGTACTGACAATTAAAAGTATCAAACCAAACCATCTAGGGGGGTCCGGGGGCATGGCCCCCCTGGGAGAAAATGTGTACATTTTTAATTAAATGCATCTAATTTGTGCATTTTGAGAGCTAAATGAGAGCAAACATCTCACATAACATTATTCACAGTTGGGTGGTACCGTATTATAGAATCTCTAGAGGGCACATCATCATAATTTATTGTTTAAAGGGGCACCATAGAGGGCAATCAATAGGTTTTTTCATGTGTAAAGGGCAGCCAATAAGGCACTTTCTCTCATTTTCACCACTCTAGAGGGCACTTTCGTGCGCTTTTTCAACCACGGAGCTACCAAACGGGAAAAAGTGCACTAGAAGGGCACTCATTAAGGCACGTTATCAAATTTTCTTGCACTAGAGGGTACATCATCATAATTTATTGTATCACCATAGAGGGCATCCAATCATTTTTTGCACGGTTAAAGGGCAGCCAATAAGGCACTCTCGAGGGCAGTTTAGCTTTTTCAACCATGGAGGCATGAGGGGGAGCGGTCGCCCCTCCTGCCCCCCCTCTGAGTCCGCCACTGTATGTAGTATTGACTATCACACATAAAAGGGATGTTTTGGATTATTTAAAGAAGGGTTAATGAGGTACTTATCAATAGTGTACAGTAGATGGCGGTCTGCAAGACCCCAGTTTGGAGAAGCAGGCAGGAGCACAGCTACAGAAGCTATAATAATCATTGTCTATTTAAGTGTATGTTATGTTTATAATATTTTCCCCCCTACACCTTGCGGCCAGATAGCCTCTTTCTCCTTAGCGAAAAATTTTGATTTTAGTTCTGCAGAATATGGGAGTCACTGGTCTATCTCTGCCTCGATTGGTTAGTTTGTTATTGTGATTTTGGTGTTTAAAAGGGTTAGTTTGGAATTACAAAAGTCATACAATAACACAAACTAACTAACCGATCGAGGCAACGGTACTACAGCAACTACTGTGTTCTGTGAGGTAAAAGTTCTGTTTTCCTCAAAGGAGTCTGGTGGCTTTAAGAGAGAAAAGATTTATATAACAGCTTCAGTTCCTAGTAGGGTTGCCAACCGTCCCTCGAAAACGGAATCGTCCCGTATTTAGAAACAAAAGCACCCGTCCGGTATTGAGGTGAAAAGGGACGCACTTTGTCCCGTATTATTGTGACAGTCAAAAAATAGTCAGTAAATGCCAATGAAAATGTAATAACAGGGCGCTTTATATGTAAACTTACGGTAAACTTGTTCCCAGGCAGTCCTGCTCTGTGACCAATGAACAGACAGCATATTCACACACGATTATGACGATACAGAATACGCTCATCCCATTGGTCGAGGAGAAGATAGCAGAAGACAACAAAGCAGCATGCGGAGGTGACAGTGACACAGACGCCGACACTTTACGGGGCGCTACACCTTCGAGCAGCAATGTGTCTAGTACCCCTCCGAGAAAAAAACAGAAAAGGATGCAAAAATACTGAAGATTGGGAAAAAGGAAGCACCTGGGTGGAAAAAGTGTGTGATAACATCTATAAAGCACACTGCACGTTGTGCCGGCGCTCTTTTCCCGTAGCCCATGGTGGACTGACTGATCTGAAACAACATGCTTCCAGTACTGCGGTCACGCCATCTGCACTTTAAATTTTAGTGCGCAATTACATTGCACTTTACGGCCCGTTTGTCAGCGGCATGACTCCAAAATAGCCATTCAATTGTATTCATGCTGCTCCAATAAAATAAATACA
The DNA here is from genome assembly GCF_030273125.1 of Centropristis striata. Taxonomy (NCBI): domain Eukaryota; kingdom Metazoa; phylum Chordata; class Actinopteri; order Perciformes; family Serranidae; genus Centropristis; species Centropristis striata. The sequence continues at coordinate 33,460,442 of NC_081531.1, read as the reverse complement.
TCAATTTGTTATTAGCAAACTCCAGTGCATTCTTGAAGACCAGGTCCCCTTGTGTTTATGACATGAATTTAATGCCTTTTTACTGAACCAATTTGGAATTATGGAATGGTATAATCTTCCAAAATGGCCATTCAATTGCATATATGCTGCATTTTAAAAGCCAACAAAAGGAGTGAATCAAATTGTTATCAGCAAACTCCACTACATCTTTGAAGAACAGGGCCTAATTGTTATTTTGTGTAAAAGTGAATTGCTGGATAATCATTTGTTTTCCATGTATTCATGTCACACAAAAATATGCATCTAATTCAATTCAGGTTCGAGTCAAATTGTTAAAAAATCATTTTACTTAAAAAGGGGCTAAAAAATGTCACCACGCCAGGATGGGTGAAGGCAATCGGTTCGGCCGGCCCTGCCAATGAGGTGTCCCTTATTTATTTTTCGGGGAGTTGGCAACCCTAGTTCCTAGTCAAAAAGGGCTGTCTAAGGACAAGGTAGAGCTATAAAAATATCCCAAATATAACCTATACATAAACAGATTTTCTTTCATGTGGCTAAAGTACTTCTGCCTCCTTCAACAGCCGTACAGAGCTTAGCTTCTATGCCGCTACTCCTGTCTGCTTCTCCAAACAACATGCAAACTATAACTTTAATTTTACTGCTTTTACAGTTTGAGACGACTGGTGATGCAGAACCTGGGTCTCCACAACCTGGGTCCTGTCACACTGTGAACCGGAGATACAGCGAGTTCCTCAATCTGCAAACACGTTTAGAAGAGAAGCCTGAAGTCAAGAAAGTAATCAAGAGTAAGAATTGTTTATCTGCTTTAATTAACTTTTGAACTTCAGTTTAAGATTCAATCATTGTAATCAATGTCATGGATTTCAGATGTCAAAGGTCCAAAGAAAATGTTCCCTGACCTCCTATTTGGCAACGCAGACATGGAAAAGGTTGAAGCCCGTAAAAGCCAGTTGGATACGTTCCTTAAAGTACGTACTGGGATTATAACTTCATTAATTTAATGATTTCAGAGATTCTGATATTTTTGTTTTTTTTTGTTTAGCAATTAAGCAGCATTCCTGAGACATCCAACAGTGAGGACATGCAGGAGTTCCTGGCTCTCAACTCAGAGAGTTCCACATATTTTGGAAGAAAACCTTTTGTCAAGTCAAGAATTGATAAGGTGATAAGCAATCTTCTTGTGGTGGATATTGTGAGTCTGACTGTTTATCATTGGAACTGAGAATGTTTCATTATGAATCCCTATGCATATGAGCTAAATCTGCAGCTGGTTAGCTTAGCAACACTGTAAAAGACAAAAAGAAAAAGAAAACAGTAAAAGTCCTGCAGCAATAGTTGTCCAACACTTACATCCAGCAAGATATTTTACAGATAATGTTTTTAAGAATATTATACTGTAAATATCCGGTTTAATATGATGGAGAGTGTTTGGCAACTTTTGCTGCCAGACTTTTCAGTGATTTTTTAAGAAATCATTTCTTAAAAAAAACAAAAAACATTACATTTAAAGTTGAAGTGTTAAAAAAAAGAAAATTGCCTTAATTTTACATTCAGCAATATGATATGTATTTTTTGTATTTTTACATAGAATTCACTGTAATTTAACACTGTAAAAACTGTTTTACTGTGTAAGCATAAAGACAGGAAGCAAGGAGAACAGCTAGCCGGCTCTGTCCAAGGCAACAAAATCTGCCTACCAGGATTCAGTCTTGCAAATCAACATTATAGATTCAAGATTCATAGATTCAATTCATGTTTTATTTTCTGTCTTCTCCAATTTAATCTAATTAAAGATAATGGAAAATGCTTTAGACACCTTGAAGACAGCTTTCCCTCATCCTGAGCCTCTCAGTCCAACGGAGGACCTCGAGGGAGACACTGATGGAAGAACAGTGGACGGCAGAAAGTCCAGGTTAGAGCTGAACAGAATCTTTTGATTTAGGCTAAACCCTCTGAACCTCTGAAGATATCTCAGGGCATTTTTTTCCTCAGCACAATCATGGTTAGAAGTGTAAACAACTCAAAAATGTCTTTTGTGCAGAATGCAGAATGTGCATAACAGTTATAATGACATAAATCATTAAAAAAGGAAATAACATAAGTTGAATTTCTCTGATAAATTATTTTTTTTAAATTGAAATAAAATGTTAATTATATATTCAGAAGAAAGTGCCCACAAGTGTCATGAATACTGAAGTAAAATTGGGTCTTCACATGCTATACATATTGCATCGTTACAACCTCTCCTGTCCTCTCCTCTCTGCTCTGTGTAAACAGATTTTCAGTGAATATTTGTCACGTGACCCTTCGTCTCAGCAGAATCAATCATGACTTCACAGTGTCTTTGAGAAGCAGGATTAATGTTTTTAACAGGATCTAGTTATTACTTTCCATTTATTTATTGCAACATTTTAAATGAGACATGTAGAATAAAGTGATTTTGACAGAAATATCACAATTCTAAGCTTCGTTTCGGTTACTTTTTCAAACCTTCTTGGCAAATTATGATCCGTTCAAGGACTGTCGGAAATCCAAATTCCGACGATAATGCCTGCTTTTACAGTTTCTTTCTACGATGAACTGTGTACTTTTGGCGATTCTTTAAAGAAAACATACATTTCATACTGGGGTTCAACACTTTTCAGCCTCTGATTGTTCTGTGGAGGTCAGAAAAATGTCATAATCAATGATATTGAAAATCATAATAACAATATTTAACCAATGTTTTGCAAGACTTATTTTGAGAGATCAGGATGTAAAAAGAAGAAAAAAACACTACTGACAATGCTAAAGAAAACTTAATAATCTTGATTCTCTGGTATTTATGTCAGTGTTTTGTTGTTTTTGGATTTCTGGATCATGAAGCAGGAGGCTTATCTTCCCAAGCAAAATTTCCCCGTCTCTCAATATCCCAGACCTACACCCTAAAGTGACATACTGCTTCAGTGAAGGCAGCGCCGTAAGTTACCACACTGTATTCACTATATCTGATCAATACATGTGTGTATGAAACTGGAAACAGCTGACTTTTTTTTTTTTTTTTGCTTTGCTCATTGTAGGTCCTCAACGGCATGTCACTGTCCGGCCTGGAGAGCTTCGTCCAGGAGCAGGAAAGACTTTTATGTGCACCGAATGTGAAAGAGACAACCAAGCAGAGCTGTAAGCAGTCTGGCAAAGACAAGAAGACTTCAGGGAAAACACATGGGACAGGTAGAGACTTCATTAACAGTCTTGTTTATTATGTTTGATTGATTGATTGATTGTCTTTATTTTGAACAAACAAGCAATAAAAAAAACAAGTTTAACCCTATAAAGCCAAGTGTATCATATTTGATACACAAGTTTTTGAGACCTATACCTCAGTGTGATATTTTTTTCCTGAAAAACCTGATGTATACATGTGTTGAAGAAAGAAAAAAAAGAGCAACAAATTGCTCAAAAATACGAGATATAGCAAAATGTATATGCAGGTTCCACTGGTGGATCAGTCATTGCTGCGTGAAAACTTCATATCAGCAGATGTATGATGTTGTGTTATATGGAAAAACATATTTTGCATGTTTTTAGGAAAATGTTAAAAGAAAGTAAAGCCTTAAAAGGTTAAAAATGTTGGGTTTTATATGTTTTTGTTAGTTCAAGAAAAACAAACTGTGAGCAACAAATTGCACAAAAAGAACTGATGTATCAAATATGATACAAATTAGAATCATATATCCCTATTGTTTTTGGATTTTTTTTTTTAATTACCTGTCAGCAGGTTCAACAAACACTCCAGTTTAAAAAAAGAAGAATTTTCTGGCAATTATTTAGTGGTTCAGGCTTTATAGGGTTAAATATTAATAGATGAATAAATAAAAAAAAACAAACAAAAAAAAAAACAGACACTTTCTTCAAGCTCGAAAGGGGGTAGGAAGAAGTAAAAAAACGTATCCAGTCCTACCCCTTAACGGGTCAGTATATACATACATATGTGAATAATCAATATAGTCACATACAAATATTATAAATAATTATATATATACATATACTATAAACAATTTATATTACATTGTGAATACCTATACATGTATATTGTAAATTACTATATATATATATATAAATATTATAAACATAAATACAATTACTATGTATATTACAAAATTACAGTCTACATATGTCCATGTTACAGAGGCTTTTCTAAATTTCTGTACTTTGTAAAGATCATGTCTTTATATTTGTTTTTAAACTGTTTTATGTTTTGGCTTTTCTGTACTTCCACACTTAACTTATTCCACAATTTGACTCCGTAGATGCTGATACAAAAGCTCTTTTTGGTTGTGCGTGTGCGGTGGACCTTGAAGTTTAGCTGTCCCCTTAGCTTATACCCTCCCTCCTGTTCAGAAAACATTGCCTGTATGTTTTTTGGTAGCATATTATTTCTGGCTTTGAAGATGTTCATAATCAATAATCTCTGAGTTGCTTTCCCCGCAGCCTTGGATAATAAACATGCAGTAACATAGCATGACCACTTGGGTGCAGCAAAACTCCACTGCTTTTTTTTCTTCTTTTAAGACATTTACAAAGTATTCCTCACTTTCCACCATTGATGTGTTTTGTCTGTACAGTATGCCACATGCGTTTTTACCTTTTGTTATATATTGTTATAGACACAGCTGTGGCAGATGTTGCTCTGAACATTTTGTGTCTGCTGATGAAGGACCAGTGGAGCTGGCTGTGCACTGAGAACATACAGAAGACCATCAGACTGCTATTTGGCACCTTCATTGAGAGGTAGAAGTTCATTTTAGTTCCTGTTTAGCTTTCACAAGTAAAAAAAAAACAATCTGATATCATGAAGAAGAGAGTTGCATTAATATACACTACCGGTTAAAAGTTTTAGAATACACCAACTTTTCCAGAATTTAATTGAAAATTATGCAGTTTAATGTCTCAGTGTACTCTGAAATGAATGCACATTTGCAACATTTAAAATTCTTTATTGAGCATGATAGTGTTTTGAAAGTAAAAAAAAGATTCAAAATCACATTTTATGTTGGACTAAAGGACTAAAAAAAGACACAAAACGACCAAAAAAAGACACAAAATGACTTACAAAGACATGAAAAGAATTCAAAAATGGACAAAATAGCCCAAGACTCCATAGAGTTAAGTTGTTAACCCATTTCTTGTTCCCTGAAAAAGGCCTACTTGTATAATTTTGAAATGTACATTATTTTCCAGTTTTGGTTAACCTTACCTTTTTTATTTACCTCTGGCAGTTCACCACTTACCTTTGTACCCTTTCAAGCTGTTCATTTGACTTGAACTGCTTGAATTTCAATAAAAAACTGGAATAATTGGGGTGTTCTAAAACTTTTGACCGGTAGTGTATGTCTGTGTATTTTTTTTTAAATAATAACATATTTATCATAATGGTTATTTTCCTTTGGCTCCTTTTCTAGCATATGAGGCACTAAGTGGTTTGTAGCACGCGACTTCTGCATGATATTCTCTCAGATTTCCTATCAAAACAAGACTTTTTATTTAAATGCTAACTTTATGTCTCACTGGGGATCTTGGGTTACCACTGGGCTTGTTCTTACTGCACAGTCTGTGGGAACTGTGCTGGACTAATCTCTTGTGTCCTGCTGTCATTAACTGATAAAACTGGCCTCCTTTTTTGGACTTGACATATGCCTCTGGGAGTTTTAGGGTTCACTAAGCATGTCAGTAAGCCATGTTCATGCTCCTGCAGTGGTTTATGGAGATTTAAGAATGCTTGTTTGTGTTGCTTCCCCCTTTGTGCATGTATTTCATTCTCTCCTAATCACTTTGTTTGTGTTTACAGTGTATGCATTTATTTTCCCTTGTTTGTTCTATACCAGGGGTCTCAAACTCAAATTACCTGGGGGCCGCTGGAGGCAGTATCAAAATGACCAAAAAAGACACAAAATTACTAAAGAAAGACACAAAATGACAAAAAAAAGACACAAAATTACTAAAAAAGACACAAAATGGCAAAAAAAGACAGAATGATTGAAAAAACACAAAATTACAAAAAAAAGACACAAAATTACTAAAAAAAAAGACACAAAATTACAAAAAAAAAAAGACACAAAATTACATTACATAACATTTCCACTTCTTCCAGTCACAACAACATGGCAGATAATAAAAGGTCCGGTAGCAGTTGCCTTTCTTTTTGTTAACGTCGTCATAGAAACAGGTGAAACAAAGCTCCAGCTTGGGCAATAAAGGGACCTTCCACAAACAACACGGTAAAGTTCCATTCATATAAAACTCACATTAAACTTTCATATCAAGGTGAGGGCCACAAAATTTCGTCATGAGGGCCGTAGTTGGCCCGCGGGCCGCGAGTTTGAGACCCATGTTCTATACAGTGGCAGATATCTAGTAGAAAAAGTGCATGCACAGAATAACCCTATTGCACTAACTGCTGACTCTGTTTCAGATGGCTGGATGTTGGAGTTGCCCACCTAACCAGTGCCCCCTGCTGGGTGATTTACCTACAAGTGCTGCAGGAGGCCGTGTGGCCTGGCGGCACGCTGCCTGTTCTTCCACGGCCAGAGCGAAGTGCCGCAGAAAGAGAAGAAACTAAGGAGCAATGTCTGGACTGTCTAATGCAGCTGATCCCAGGTATGTATCAGCTGTTAACCCTTTATCAGGCAAAGAACTATATTTGGTAACTTCAGGTAATATTTCGAGAAAAAAGTTGCAAATTTACTAGATTAAAGTGGCAAATCTACAAGAAAAAAAGTTGCAGATTTAAAAGATTTAAAGTGGCAAATCTGCGCAGAAAAAGTCGCAGATTTACAAGAAAAAAGTGGGAAAAAAGCAACTTTTTTCTCGCAGATTCACCACTTTAACCCTTAATAGGGCACTCATTGAAATACTTGCAAATTTCAACGCTAGAGAATATTGGAGGATATTACATACTGCTAGAATGTGTAAAAAAAAACATACGAAAATAATATTTTGAGAAAAAAGTTTACCAGATTAAAGTGGCAAATCTACGAGAAAAAAATGCTCAGATTTCTGAGATTTAAAGTGGTGAATCTGGGAGAAAAAAGTTGCTTTTTTCCCACTTTTTTCTCGTAAATGTGTGACTTTCTTCGCACAGATTTGCCACTTTAAATCTCTTAAATCTGCGACTTTTTTTCTTGTAGGTTTGCAACTTTAATCTAGTAAATTTGCAACTTTTTTCTCGAAATATTACCTGCAGTTACCAAATATAGTTCTTTGCCTGATAAAGGGTTAACGTAAAAGTGTTTAAATTCTCATTAAATCTTATTATCTTATATCTATTATTTTTGTAGGCTCCTGTAGCTGTGCTGTCCTTTTCAGTTTGTTGTCTTCTTTGTGCCCGAGCAGAGCTCATCACTGACATGCTGGGAAGTGAGAAGTACAGACTGAGCTTGGAGACCATGCTGGAGTCTTTCCAGGATCATCACATAAACAAGTGAGTCAACAACCAGACTGAGTAAACATGTGTCTGCTGTTTTGAGATGGCTAAAGCTCAGAAACTTTATCAGTAATGTCTACAGAAATTATTTCTCTGGTTATCATATCTATAATGTACAAAACATTGTAACAACTAGTTGTGTAATGCAAAGCTACTATCTGTTTATCTCATAAAAATATCTATCTCCGTCCGATCATACCAGAAGTGGGTGTAACTTACACCAGAGGTTGTTAGAAATGGTCTACTCTGGTTTTTTTTTCTGTAGTTATATAATTTCTAATATTTTTGTATTGCCATTTATACTCCTTATACATATATTTTTGTGTTTAGCTGCCAACAAAATAGAATAATACAACCGTGTTTAACCACACTATAAAAAAAAGAAACGATAAAAAGTCCGGCAGCAAAAGTTGGCAAATGCTTACCGTCAAATTACAGTAAACAAGCGTTATTTTACAGATAATTTCTTTTAAAATATGGGCAATATACAGTAAATATTTGTATGAAAAAAAAAAAAAAAATATATATATATATATATATATATACATATATATGTATTTTTTTTTAAATTGCTTTTTTCCCACTTTTTTCACATAAATCTGCGACTTTTTTCGTGCAGATTTGCCACTTTAAATCTCTTAAATCTGCAACTTTTTTTCTTGTAGATATGCCACTTTAATCTAGTAAATTTGCAACTTTTTTCTCAAAATATTACCTGAAGTTACCAAATATAGTTCTTTGCCTGATAAAGGGTTAAAAAGGTGATTTTGTGCAATGAGAGGATATTCAGAATAAATAAGAGTTAAGATATTGACAAAAATGTCTCCCTTTACTTTTAGGTATCCAATATGGATTTGTTTCTGTCTTCCATTTAGTCATGCACAGTTTCATACATCATACAATAATAAATGCAATACATCTGCTCTTTTTCACATTTTCATATTCCATATTATCCATACAAACATCTGTATTTGTAGCAGTTATTAACCCTTTATCGGGCAAAGAAAGAACTATATTTGGTAACTTCAGTGGATATCAAAATGAGGTCCCCATGTCTCTCTGTGAGGTCGTAGAACCACCAGAATATTTAGAGAGAAAAGTTGCAAATTTACTAGATTAAAGTGGCAAATCAACAAGAAAAAAGTTGTAGATTTAAGAGATTTAAAGTGGAAAAACAACAACTTTTTTCTCACAGATTCACCACTTTAAATCTCAAATGTGCACATTTTTTTCTCATAGATTTGCCACTTTAATCTTGTAAACTTTTTTCTCAAAATATAACACCCCTCCTCCGGGTCCGTATGATCTTTTACACATTCCACAGTCAGACACATTCTGACAGTATGTAATATCCTTCAATATTCTGTAGGTTGAAATTTGGAATTTGCAAGTATTTCAATGAGTGTCCTATTAAGGGTTAAGTCATATACTCTGTTTATGTGGTTGTGTGCAGGCATCTGATCTACTGCATCTGTGACCTGCTGCTGGAGTTTCTGATCCCTGAGTCGTGTAACGAGGCCTTCCAGAGCTCTCTGCTGCAGAGTCTGGCCAAAGACGCAGAGAGAGACAACCCTCACTGGTGATCAGCTCATGATCACACTCACACACATGATGCCACGCAGTCGTAAAGACCCGATGATTTATGAGTGTTGTGACGTATTCGTAATGGCCTGTAGTCACTAATATCCATGGCATGATTATGTGTTATTACCAAAGGGGACATATCAGAGGTGGCTATGACTTGTATTTTTGTACAACTGGCTCATGGGATCTTTTGTATGAACAAAAAGGCATTTAGGCCACCATCACCTGCAGGCAAAACAGGCACGTTGGCTGTAAATATTTCTTGTTTATGTTTTTTACATTACATTACATTACATGTCATTTAGCAGACGCTTTTGTCCAAAGCGACTTAAAAATAAGTGCATTCAACCTGATGGTACTAGACTTAGACTATAGGAAACAAGTAAATACATAACTTTAAGAGCTAACTGTCATCGCTAAAGGAGTGCTATATGTTAAAGAAGAAAAGAAGAGAAAAGAATAAGAGCTTTTTTTTTTTTCAAATATATCTGTTAGGTGACCATGACTTAACCGAGGTATTGTTGGAAGAGATAGGTCTTCAGCCTGCGGCGGAAGATGTACAGGCTGTCTGAGGTCCTGATGTTTTTATTGATGCATTTATTGATGCATTTATTTATTCGTTGAGATCTTATTTCAGATGTAGCACAGGCTTCCCACAGAGCCTGGTGAAATTAGTGCCTTCAGCTAAGCAGTATGACAATTATCAGTAAAATCAGCTCTAAAAAGACAAGCTAGGTAATTTGTTATAATATCTGACTCGGAGCAGAAATCATTTACTGTGCAGTCATCAGTAAACTGCACAGTTACAATGTGTTCACTTATGTCTAGCATCCAGAGAGGATGTGTTAGCAAATTCCTGCTCAGGCCTGTCTGTTCTCTTTCACTGTTTGTAGTTATGCATACAAAAAGTAATGCACGATAATTCTATAACTCGCATTGTGATTCAGGTGGCGCAGTTTATTACAACCATAGACTATAAAGAGTGAATGCTGTGTCTCCACTTGAAAAATGAAGCTAAAATATCCCAGACATGGCCGCTGGCACCTTGCACTAGTGACGTCATTTGGAGCCAGAGGCTACGTTTACACGAGGACGGTCTGAACAGAAGACGCAAGTGGCGTCGCGTCTTCACTTTTTATTCCTCGTTTAGACGAGCATTTTCGGGAGGAAATCTGCTGCATACGGTGACGCAAAAGTGTGAGAAATTGGATTGTATGCAGCCAGGCGGCATCACTTAAAGCCATACGAGCATCTTTGGGCATGCAGAAGTTTTCACGCTACACATTTTCATCAGCTACTCCTTCCACAAAGTTCTCCACCATCACTAGATCTCCCAGGTCTCGTTCACAGCCGTCTGGCTCGCCTCCGACGAATTGCTGCATCCAAAATGTGATGGAGGTAATTCCAGATCCTTCTCTGTTCACTAATACTATCTGTACATATCCTGTACATTTGGTGGAAAGACTCCTGTAAGTTTATTAGAGCTGCCAGAGCAGCTTGAAGGTCCGACGCATGGAAATAATCCCACGTTTGTTTATTTTCCTGTACTGGAGCATGTATGTGACGTAAACACATACGTGACGTGAGCAGATCAGATCAGAGTTTTGCGTCTTGGCAGTGTAGACGACACGCTACGGCGGAGCGTATTTAACTTTTCCACTTTGTATTTTCCACAATATTTTGTCGTGTTTACCCGCGAGCGTCCTCGTGTAAACGGGTCCTGAGTCTGCGCAGTTCTGCATAGTGAAGATTTAAAGTCAAACTTTGAAATCAGATTGTAATAATATTAGTTTGTATTGGCTGTAATGTTTGACTATGACTTGACTTGCTTTATCTGACTGTCTGTGGGAACTATGCTGAAACAAATAAATCAGTCACACTTTAAAATATTAAGAGCACTACATTGTGTGGAAATAAGACTTTGATTCTGTTACTTTCAATGATTCACGCAAAATCCCAGACTGAAATGTCATCAAGACAAAAAAAAAGTGACTTAACATAAGTGAGTGCAGGCAGTGTTATAGTCTTCTTCCCATGATCCTTTGATCCTGTCCAGCCTTTGAGAAGGACTCACTGCTCCACTGCTTCTTTGAAGAGGCAATAATCGTGTGAAAGATTAACACCTCACAGCATGACTTATGAAACCACAGTGAGAAATAGTCCTCTTATATGTGACTTAAGTGAAAGATTAAGAAAAAATGAGCTGCAAAATCACCAGCATCTATGAAGTGTTTCCACATGGAAGCACTTCATAGTCACCCAAAAAATATAGGTCCAGTTTTTCTTGTGAGATAAGTCTCAAATTAATTTAATTCAAATTAATGTCTCTTTCAGGTCATTTTGGCTATATTTTCAGAGGCAAAACTTCAGCTGTGGGCATCTGTAGAGTGAACTAGGCCAATCCAATTAAATATGGGTATACGTTCTTTTTATAACTGTATGTCTGTGCTCATTCAACGAACTTTCTGACTCTCTTTTCTCATTAATTTGGGAGACTCTTCTTATAGAAAATATGGTCTTGTTTTTGAATGTAGAATCTCACAACAATGAAATTGATAACTTGATTAAAAAAAATGTTTTGTCAGTTGCACAAACATCATATTCACAAGGCCAGATTTTTTCAGTTTCTTTTCAACAAAACGGTTTTATGTCTGTCTGTAAAGTATCTAAAAACAAAACAAGCTTGTCAAAAAAAAGACATCGCTTGAGAAACATTGTGGACAGCATTGCCAGATGACTAAAGTTGACATGAAATATTGATTATTTACTTTTTAAAGATTTATATAGCATTTTTCTTGTCTTGATATCTGTTTAATGTATCTTTTTACATTAGTTCTGTGTATTTTGGGTAAACATCATATTTACAAGGTCAGAAAAATAGTTTATTTTGCACTTAGCACATTGTGTGTCTGTTAAATATTTCAAAACAAAAAAAGCAGCTAAAAAAAAGCACATTCAATCTTACACACTTGTGGTGATTGGCTGCCGGCTAAACCATACATATAGTATTTTTTTCTAGATCTCTGTATAAAAAGGGTCAAATGCAGGTATTGTTTAACTGAAGAATTTTGGATACTACTGGGTTATTTCTGTCGATAGCTTAAAGGTATCCTACTGATATCCAGTCCTATTTTTTTTTTATAACAGAAATGCAGTATATTGCAATACAATACAGTAGTCCTGCAGCAAATCCCATCATTGTAAAGTGTTAAGATGGCACTCTGTTTAAAAGATGAAGTTGTATTGGCCATGGACACCATAAAAGGAACAACACAGTACAATGAAAACAACATCTAACTGTGCCATGTCCCTGATGCTGAAGTTCACACATAAACTGGTGTCAGATGTCAGTGTGTAATTGTGCGCCCTTTGTTTCCATGTGCAGTTCAGAGAACTTCATAAATTGGATCTTAGGAACATTTAGCACAACCCACTTCCTTTCTCATGATATCATGGGCTGATACTGGCAGAGTCCCACCTTCTGTCTCATGCTTTGGGACTTCACTGGCAACCAGAGGAGACAAAACGCTTAAGCTGCATTGATGGTGGCCCATACGTCTCAGAGTCAAAGCAGCTGTATTTTAACACAGATCTCTCAGTGGGACAAACATCTGTGAAATTTCACAACTGATCTCAGACTGACATGTGGACTGCTACAATCTCAGATTTCTTGACAATTTCTAATGAATTTATTGACTCATTCCAACTGGAATTATTTTTTTTATTTATCTTATATCTTAAATTTATTTGATTTCCCTCCCTCATAGTGCTGTACATCTCTAGCTGAATTTTGGAGAATGCCCTCTGATTGTAAGGATGCTATAATGACAAAAAAAAGTTCTTTTTTCTCCCAAGACAAGTCATTATTTGGCCCTTTTTCCTTTTTTAATTAAACAAACTCTATTTTGATGCTTTTTATGCACTCTGACACCTTATTTACATTCAAAGAACAAAATATTTCCCATTGTAAATATATTTATTTTCATTGTGAATTAGAAAATGGTCCCAGGGCCACCCGGCACCCTATCGAGGGCCAGATTTGGTCCCAGAGCCATAAGTCAAGTATCACTGTTGATTCCCTCTTACTTTTCCTTGAGGCCATCGTCAGGTCATTCTGATTATTAAAGGCATAGAATGTAACTTTTCTGCATTAATATGTCCAAAAAAAAAGACAAGACCTATGTTATATTTTATTGAACTGTGTGTTTCTATTATCCCAAATGTTTAATTTGACATCCTTTCGCAAATCGCTTCGGAGAACCACTCATTTTTAACATAAAACAGCTTTATTCAGTGTTCATTTCACCAGTTTTAATCTCATGTTTGTTTGTTTGTTTGTTTGTTTGTTTTCGAGAGGAGGAGACCTTTGCCGATAATTCAGAAGCTGATTGCAAATAGTGGTGAATGTTGTCTTTTGCCTTTTTTTTTTTTTGCTGAAGAGACCCCTATTGGCAGAAAATTACATATCGTGTATTTAAATCATACGACAAGCTCTGTATCCTTTTTCTGAACCCAGGCCAGGGGACTTCCATCCTTTCTTCTTCTGTTACTTTTCCATGATTTTACAAGTGTTGTGGGAAATACCTGCACGGATATACCAATGTCTGTACTGTAATGACTGAAACCAGTGCCAAGTTACTGATAAAATGTGTTTTCTAAAATGCAAGTGTGACATTATCTTACAGATAATCATTATAAATGAATCACTGATTTACTGTTACTGTGTGTGTTGACACTAAATCCAGACAGATGTTAATGTGGCCTCTTTAATCTCACTATCTACTGTTTGCATTCCGGCCATAACGGATATTGTTACTTGGCACCGTCTTAGAATATTTAGTAAACTAATTAGTTTTTGAAGCAATGATAACGAAAATGTCTGTCATCTGGATGAAGCTCAGTGTCTCACATCACTGCTACATCAGAGTAGCATTAACATGATTAGGATGATGATTAAGTGGAATCCTGATGACAAACAGCAGATGTCCTGTACATGTGTTGTCTCTGGGTGTCAGCCAGAGGTGACACTTTGCTCACTGACCACAGTGAGTCCCACCTTTAAACCACAGCGCTGGCACTCCAACTAGAGCCGTCCAGCAGCTGTGGTATCCTGGATTGAGTAAGTTTAATGGGGGAATTCCATCTTTAAAAGATGAATGTACATACTCATGAACATCTGTGTACACACTCCCAGATGTAGCGATTACTCAGAGCAGAGGAGTATCACCAGCGGAGGTTAACAAATGTGTATCTGCTACATCTGAATGTTGAGGTAAATCTGCATGGTTTTCCCATCTTGCAGTTATTATCAAAGAGCGTCATTCTATACAGGATTAGACTTGAATTTTTGCAGATCACCGTTGATTTAATTTATAATAACATCCAACAATAATGTCAGAATATGACTGACAGAATTGCACCAACATCTCCTGGCTTTAGCGTGCCTCACCGCTGATTCTCACATCTGACCTTTCAGATGAAGTGAGTCTGGTTCCTTTTAGCGGTGTGTCCTCTGTTGCTCAGTGCAGATGTGCAGTGAGGCCTTTAAGGAACTCTGACACCCCGCCTCAGTGCCCTACTTCCATCTACTTAGACTGGAAAAACTCAGATGACCAAGCTTTCTGGAAAACAACAACATATTTCAATCGCAATATGACTTTATCCAATTGCAATTCTCCCTGCTATACTCCACCCCTGTCCTATTTTATTTGACTGTTTGGCCAGTAGTTTGGGAGGAAGAAGAAGCGTGAGAGCAGACAGAGAGATGGGCAACTGTGCTGTGAGTGGACTTGTGTAACGTTGTGTTACGAGATACATAAAAAAAATCACTGTTGATGAGCAGAAGAACAAATATGAGACCTCAGGGTTGGGAAGAGTTGACCTCTGCCTGACCTCACCTTGGGAGAAGTGGTTGAGTCAAACCATCAGTCACTCTCAGTTCTGGTAACTCTGCTTCTGATGACTCTTGACCTCCCAACAAATCCCTTAAAGGTTCATCACAAGCTCCAGTGGGGTTTAACAGGATGCTTTTAAGTCCATTGCATTGATTACTACTAAATTATTCTTGCTACAGTTGGTTTGAATAAATCGAATCAAGGTTTGACACTAGTCTGCATTGAAAATGGCCAATTTAAAAAAGACTTAACTACTTTAAATCTATAATAACTGATTTTTTTTTTTTAAACTTGAGCCCAGTGGTGTATTCTCATGTTTTACAGTAAGATGATCTAGCCAGCTTGTTTGCAAACAGTTGTTTTTTTCAGGCAAAAAGTAGTGTACTGTAATTTGTATAACCTAAGTAATTGTGAGTCAGGAAGCTCATTACAGCCCGGATCAATGCTTGGTGTAAGGTGGCGCCCTCTAGTGGTCATAGTTATTATGATGAGAACAAAGGAGGAAGTGAGGCAACGTAGTACATATAGCGGGGAAGTCCGCAAAAGGAGGACGTTAGGGTGGAAGAGTGGGTCAAACAGACACAGAGGTGATGTTTTGAGCGTTGTACCTTTCTTTAAGAGTATCATGGTCAAAATGTCACCTTGGTGGTAACATAAATGTTTGTTCACAGAAGCCTTATCGGGTGAGTGGACTCCAATTCTCCATAGTTATTTAAACCCAAACCATGATCTTTTTTCTGAACAAAACCAAGTAACCTTGCAGAAACCTAACCAAGTAGTGCCCTTTTACAACGTTAACCACGTGTTTAAAGCTGAATGGTCACATGCTTAAAACAACAACCGTGTGACTGATTCACTGCAATAAATAGAACGGGCATATTTCATAGCATGTCATAGATTTTTGTGTAAAGCTTATCAAAACTGTTGAATGAAGACACTAGTTACACAACCAGCAGTAACATTAACAACATTAGCATTCATTTTTGTTATGTGAGTGTAATATTCACACTCTTTTAGCTTTGTTTTTGGTCTCCACCAACTCCTGCAGGAAATACCTTCCTATTTAGCTGCCAGGTACTCCACTGTGTCCACCAGCTAACTGTCTGTCTGCTGTTTGGTGCTGGGCATGTAGTGCACAGTGGGCTTGTCAGTGTGTTGTTTTCAGCCTGCCGTGGCTGACAATCACACTCTATAAAGTTGTGGGGTCTGGTTATAATTCACATTACACATCGTCATTGGATATAATATTATAAATATATAGATTATAGCCACTTTTACATGCAAACAGGTGCTTTTGCCTCCTTGGACCTCTTTAATGATGGTCATTTTTACAATTTTCAAAAACGATAACATGCTAATATTCATGAGGTGATAGTACTCACAATTATTGACTCACAATGCTCTTTGTAATATAGTCTGTCCTTTGTTTTTTCCAAAGTAACTGCATCACCAATTTTAGAGACCTGTGAGGTAAAGGCTGACCAAAGAATGTAAAAAACCAAGCAGTTGTTTTGCTTTATCCCCCGAAGGAAAGAATTCTCAGTCCTTCCTTCCCACGTCAGCTCGGTCCAGCAGTGTGCAGAGTTGCCCTGGAGCTGCTGATGAATCAGCGTCTTGCAAAAGACACTTCAGCATTTGATGTAAACAATGTTTAGTCCAGTTGAGACAAAGCTTACTCACCACCGCTCCTTCTTGTAACCGCCAGTCAAAACAGAGACATGATGGAGGTTTCTTACCGAGGTCAAGGTGCTCTGTTTGGTATGTGTTCCAGAAGTGGGCTGTATTTGAATGTTTGTCTCTGCCACAAATTACCATGTCAACTTTCCTAAAATACTGCAAGTTACTGCAAGTTTGGTAAAAATATTTGGAGATCACACTCTGTATCTTCACTGCTTACCCTGTACTGTGTAATTAGTGGCTGTCACCATGATGCACCGTCCAACTTAACTGTTTTTATAACAGGCATGTGCCAGGGACAAACTTTACTGTAGGTGTCTTTATGGAAAAACATCACAAACTCTGCCATTGGTTCACAACATTTTTAGCTTTTGGTCCTTTATAACCAAGCCATGGCTAACTGTGACGCCCTCATTACAGGTTGCATGTTTAGAGTTTTTCCCCTGGCACGGATAGATTTGCTCCTTCTTTGGTTTTCCATTAGCGGAAGTTGTGGATAGTACCTGGTACTGTTTAAGTGCGACCTCAGTCAAAGTTCTAAGCAAGCTGAACCAGCCCTTTAGCAGCGCAACACGTGACATCCTGCACAAACCTGCAATTTTTAAATAGCTGATTAACAGTGACCACAAATTCTTTTTTCTCGGACTGAACAAATTAAAGCTCAAAAAACTAAGGCCATACACTAAGCTGTACAACTGACACGATGCAAGTGTTCCTCTTTTGGGTTTGCCGATGAAAGCATTCAGCTTTGAAGATACTCTCATGGTAGTTTCATGCGGCAGTGCTATGGCATTCAGCTGAGAATAGGCAACACAGTAATGAGTTATTAAGCCCGGAAGTAAGTCCCTTACTTGTTTTTGAAGTTTTTACATGGCCCTAAAGAGGTAGTTGCTAACAAATGGCTAAATGAGACTACAGTGGTTGTCGGGAACATTAAAGCTCATCACACCGGACATGGGCAGGAACTCTCTCACTAGTCGCCTTACAGCCTCTAGTTGTTTTTCAGTGCTCTTGGAAATTATTGCAAATAAGGTTAATAAACAATTTATTAGGCTAGGGTTTAGCTCTCTTGTCAAAACAGCTGGTTAACTTGCTGGAGACCGCTTGAACTTCTGTCAGCTGCAAACGCTTCAAATATCATTAAATTGGAGATTTTCAAGTTGGTCAAAACGTGTCAGCATTAGAAATATGTGTTTGCCACAGAGTTTACATTCTGCAATGATCTAAAATCCAGTTCCATAGGCGAATTCTCATTAGACCCCATGGTGATGCTAACTTCCGGGTTGGCCTACAAAAATACGTCATTTCGTTCTCTCTCTCTATGCCGTGGGTACTATCCACAGTAAAATTAAAAAAAAAAGGAAATGTTACTAAAAATTCAGTTGAGTCAAGTGGAGCAGCCTATACCCTGCAGTGGAAACACAGAATTTTTATAGATTTTTTAGAGTACCATAGAGAAACTCTCATGAGTTTTGGGGTATGATCAGTCAGTGAAAAATGCGATCATTTGGGACAAATAAAAATAAGAATAATCATTCGAAAAAACAATAGGGACCTCGCAGGTCTTTGCCTGCTCGGGCCCTAAAAAAAAGAAGAAAGAAATGTTTTTTCAATTTTTCTATCTTGTTGTTCGTCTTGCAACCCCTCTCATTTATCTAGCAGTGTTTTTGGGGGGTCCTGACCACTGGACTATGCAGCAACACTTAAATGTATCCATATCTATCGCAGTTATCACATGTGCTGCAACTTTACTGAATAGATAAAACGGTTATAAAGTACAAGGACTGAAGTCAAAACACTCAAAATAGTTGAGACTAAAGTTATTATCAGTTTGCGAGCATGTGAGCATGCTGCACAGGAGGTTTTATTTTTTGGTGGACAGTTTTATAGCTCCTTTTTAAGAGATCTACTCTTTGGCATTTGTCCCTCACGAATGGATCACACTTTTTCAAGCTCGAGAACTAACTAAATCTTAATTCTGTCCAATTCTGGTGTAAAAAATGCACTGTTTTTGTTATCTCAATAATTCAGAGCAGAACTTTTTTAATGAGCCATATAAGGTTAAAATATTTTTCTGAACAGTGTGTTCACAACACTCTGCCATGGTTTCCCATCAGCCAACAGGGTTTATGCATACTTTTACGGATCTGCTGACAGTACCATACCGGCATCACAGAGAAATATCTTGCATGCAGAGATCGTGTTGCAGCTTCCAGACAGCAGCTGTCTCAGGTTGATGAAACGAAGCATGTCGGTGTGAATTCTCTTTTTCACCTGTGAACAGATGATGTGTAGAGGGGTGCCCCTCGAAATTCAACATTATGCAACATGCTTGTTAAGTTCTTCCTCCCCCTCTGTACGCTTTCTTTACATGATAGTAGTTACAGACTGTACCTCAAAGGAAGTGTAAAAAGTGACACCACCTGTCATTTTTAATAACTAGCCTTTGTAAGCCCTCGGCAAAGGCCGGGCTCAAGCCTGGAGTCTTCTCTGTTTAAACAGGTAAAACATGGTAATAAGGCTGACAGGGGTTTGTTTTTTACTACAAATTCTATGAGGCTCACTGCACCATTCACAACATGATATTTTTATTTTAAACAACTCTATGTAGCATAAGATGAATAGATGCAGTATTTCCACTTGTTCTGTAGTGTTGAAAATGCTCTGTAATCTACTATACTGCCTCAGTAGGCCCTGGAGACAGTATACTAAACTTTATTACACTTTACACAGAGGTTATGTGGAGCTGAGAAGGTGTCAGATTGGGTCATTTCTCTTGCAGTGTGTGAGGATGTGTGAGGTCATTGCATGAGGAGTGCACTGTAAAAATGTTATTTTCCAGGAATTTACTTTATTTTTCAGGGGTTTTCTTGTTTTTTTATTTTCTACATGTAGTGCATATGGCAAAAAAGATAAATTATTAAAAATTTTAACCATAAAAAGGAAGTTTGAATCTGTAAATCATATGGGACATTCTAGATTTTTTACAAAATTATTTAATTGCCTAATGGCAATAACAACGACAAAAAAAAAAGAATACAAAAAATACACATTATACTGCTTGTGTATTTTTTTTTGTTTGGCAAATTTTGCTGCCTTCCTTTTTAAAAAAAAAACCAATTTATTATTTTTTATTTTTACAGTGTGTGTGCACTCCTTTATCAGACCAAGGAAAGGCAGTCATATTTGAAGTGTTTCCAGGAATTTCACCAAGCCACCATTAGTTATTATGACCTCTACACAGGCAGCAGCAGACCATGGTGTGTTTGTGTGTGTGTGTGTGTGTGTGTGTGTGTGTCACCTGTAACCTTGAAGCACCTTAAAAGGCATCTGTGTACATCGTATTGTCATGACCTACAGCTCCAGAGCTACCAGAGATAATTATGCTCCTGATATGGTCCTGGTATAGTCAGCCTACTTATATCTTCAGTACATGAAATGTGGCTTGGTGGAATGAAGTAAGAGCTAAGAGTTTCATAAAATGTCATCAGTCAACAGACAAACTCTCTTTGATTTTGTCAAAGTCTCAATAAAATAGTTTGGAGCTGTTCTGCTCCCCAGGTACAACCTCAAGATTTTGTGTCTCACTGAGCTGATGTTTCCCAGGTGGCACTTCAACAAGGCACATCGACATGAAAACTGCCAAGCAGAAATGAAGTTATCTTATGGGATTAGAACACTGACACTGAAATCGCACGATCGTAATGAGACCTGCGCACGCAAACCAAACATCCACACAAGCATATTGTTTTTTCCAGTGCTTTCAAAATCACTCGTGAGCTATTTTGTGTCCTGCATCTCTGCTCCCTTGAGCAATATTGTAACCTGCGAGGAGGAAAACACGCTTTGCGCACGAGTCTGCTGTCAGATTTTATAGAATCCATGATAAAATTATTCCACGTCTCACCTGACCTACACCTCAGTAAACATTCTCATAATGAATTTATGGTCTCAATCACTAGTTTCAAGTCTTCTTCAATACAGCATGATGTTCGTTCTATAAATTATGGTTTTATTTAGAGTAAAATTAAAAAGCAGGGTATAATTTTGGACATGGCTTCTTTGTGATTGTTTTCTTTAAAGGCTGTCAATCAGGAAGAGCCATGGCAATGCTTAACAGTCACCCACAAGTCTTTTATATTTGTTTGTGTAGGTTTTACAGAAAAGCCTTCAGTGACTAGATTTGGGACAGGTGTGTCATTAAGGTCTAGACTGTGTTGTCTTCTGTCCTGGTCAGCGGAGGGACATAAATTCACCTCTCACTCATCTGCGATATCTTTTAAATGAGCCTCTGTACGAAACTAGCAGTCAGGTTCTCACTCTTCTGTTTGTGTAGTGACCTGTGTGAAATCAGGTCTGATGGCTTTATGGGGGTTTTGGGGCTTCTGGGAAATGGCTGTAATTGGATTAGGACTGTGACTGCTCTCCTAAGGTGTGAGATGAAAGCCATGAAATACCAGCGAGCAGACTGTGAGCAGGTTTTCAGCAGAGGCACCACTGGTTTACACAGTCTGTTTTGTTGATACACAACGTGTAATTTACAACACTATTAACACTCTGTGAAAAACTAAACCATCTTGTTAAAGCTGAATGAGTTTAGGATTAAGTTTTGTTTTGAACCTTTGGAGACTGTTTGTTGTGTGTTGCTATAAATCTGACTTTCAGATACCTTCCAAAACATCAAAAACTTTATTATTAATAAGGGCATAATAAGTTGATTAAATGTTTTGATGTGGAAAATATGCACCGAATCACAGACTTAGATTATAAAAATATAATCAACTAAGAATGCAGAATGTTGCATTTGCCAAAATGCACATGTAATTTACAAAAATTTAGTTTTTCCCAATTATTATAGGAATTGTTTTCGACAAGGTATCTAGAATTTGACTTTGAGATACCTTCCAAAACATCCCAAGAAGTATTTTTATTATTACTATTACTATTATTATTATGAATATTATTTTAATCATCATATTTAAGTTTGTTTTTAATTAGTTAATTACTTAAATTACTATTATTTTAATTAATTAATTTTGTTAAATTATTATATAATTATTTTATTTCTTTATTTTTTCCCTTGATATGGTTTTCATCTGATTTCATGTTTTATATTCAAGCCATTCATTCTGCAGTGATGAATGTCATACTGTATAAAGAATAGGTACATTATAGAATGATTTTGTGTTTTGGTCTGATGAGAAATATAGTTAATATTTAAATAATAACCAGTATTGGCATGTCATGAGTTTAAAACAAAAAGTGAAATACTCCTTTTTTTTAAAAACAAAAAACTTATGAGTCTGTCTGCTGATTTTCAGTGAATATTTGCCCCGTGACAATATCAGCAGAATCAATCAGGGCTTCACAGTGTCGCTGAGGAGCAGTACTAAATGTTTTTAACAGGATCTAGTTATTCGGTTTATTTTTGCCGACGGTGTGTGTGTCATCGCTTCAGTGACAAAACTAACATTACCGCATCACAGACTGTCACTCCTAATATAATGTGCGTTGCAAAAATATGTTGTTCATAATCTACGATGGTGTATATATGGTCATATATTGCCAAAATGAACCAAATAAAGTATTGTTGACAAAAGTAATAACCTACTGATATTCTCAAGGGCTTTAAATGATTCCTTGACCCAGAAAATGTATTTTTTGACACCAAGATTGACATTTTAAGTGGCTTGGAAGATATACTGGTTCTCATAGACTTTATATGGGTGCCATATCCGTTCCGTAATCTTGATGAAGTGGCCCCTACCAAAAATTGAAACCTATGGTCATAGAGAGCATGTGGAAAAAATTTGGTGCTTTTGTCCGGAGTGTCCCCATTCTTCTCAAATCTGGTCCTAAGCCGCCTGACTATAAGCCTTGACTTGAGAGGATACATGTTCTTTCTGTGATATTAATGCTGCTGTAACATGCAATACATGAAGAAAAAAAGAAAGAAAGACAGCTGACATAACCCAGGATAACCACAGTGAAGCCAGTGGTGACGTAGGACCGCCGCAGTCACCCCGGTGTCTGTCAGGCTGCACTCCACCATCATTCATAAGATTGATATTGACGTAAGACAAACAAGGAGAGCTCTTTGTGGACTGCGAGCCAGAAGATTTGGCTGAAGACCTGGAGAGGGAGCGGGAACAGTAAAGTCCACCAAACTGTCTTTGTTTGCTCATATGAACAGAAACAAAACCCTCCTGAAGATCTTATAACAAAAGTAATTCCTAAACCTGTTTTTAAGAGGCTATGTGTGGTGAATTCATGCAGATTAGGAGCCAAATTGGCAGATAGTAGATAGCTTTGTGCTGCATTGTGATCATATACAGTACAGGCCAAAAGTTTGGACACACCCATCTCATTCAATGCATTTTTCTTTATTTTCATCACTATTTACATTGTAGATTCTCACTGAAGGCATCAAAACTATGAATAAACACATATGGAATTATGTACTTAACAAAAAAAGTGTGAAATAACTGAAAACATGTCTTGTATTTTAGATTCCTCAAAGTAACCACCCTTTGCTTACTAGAATATAAGACATGTTTTCGGTTATTTCACACTTTTTTGTTAAGTACATAATTCCACATGTGTTCATTAATAGTTTTGATAAATTTACAATGTCAATAGTCATGAAAATAAAGGAAAAACATTGAATGAGAAGGTGTGTCCAAACTTTTGGCCTGTACTGTACATCTCATGTAGGGATGATGGAGAGAGAAGTAATATTACTGATGCCAGAGTTGGTTTCACCTCCATCTCTCTCCCTCCTGTGGAGTCAAAGGGTTTGCATTAACACTTGGCTGCAGACAGAGGGACTTTCTCAAACTCCTTCTTGCCATGACTGAGAACAGTCTCAGAAAGCAGTGTGATCTGAGGCACAAACACTCAGCAACCCGAGCACAGCGTTCTCCTTGGCGTTATCAACACACATCAGCTGCTCTTCACTCTCTTAAGTGTCTCTGACGCGTTGGCATCTCGCTATGATTGGACTGTGATTGCATGAGCTCATATCACCACTGCACACCCTCACGTTGTGACTTATTTATTTAACTTGTGTGTGTTTGCATCAGTTTTTCCCCCCGCTGCATGTCACATATTTATTTTGTTCATATGGAAACCGCAGCTGGTTTACATCCCGGCAGTGGAGCTGTAATCACAGTTTAGACCAGAAGATTTCCATATCTGTATTTTCAAATCCAACGTATGTTGTTTGTTCTAATGATGTCTTGTTCATACTGCAGTAATACTTTTTCTCACTACATAGTTGAAGTCCTGAACTCTTTTCTATTGTTAATGTGAGGTATGTGCGCAACTAGCTGATTCAATTTTAGCATAAAGTGATTGTTCTTGCTTCTCCTGCAGCAGTGGCTGCTCTTCTCCTCATCTGAACTCATCAGCTGCTCTGGACTCACTTCAACCCTGAGTTTTAATTGGCAGCCCCTTTTCCAGATGTTGTTAGGCATCCTAGAATGATCAGAAAAAACACAATATTTACAATAGTTCATTATGGGAGAAAACATATATCATACAGTTAATCATGAGTGGGCATATGTATGTCAGGGAAATTTGCCATTCCTACATTGTAAAAACAAATCTTAAAAAAAGGGGAAAAAGTCTGACAGCAAAAAGTTGTCAAACCCTTACTTTCAAATACAGTAAACAACTATAAGTTATTTTACAGATAACAGCTTTAAAATGCAGATAACACACACACACACACACACACACACACACATATGTGTGTGTGTGTGTGTGTGTGTGTGTGTGTGTGTGTGTGTGTGTGTTTATATATATATATATATATATGTAGAATAAATAAATTTTTTTACTTTTTAAAAAAACATTTTTTTACATTCAGTAAAATTATGTTTTTTGTTGTTTTTTTATACATAAAATTCACTGTTTAACATTTAAGAACATTAAGCAATTTGAAAATAATGTAATGTAATTTTTTTTTTTTTTTTAAATGATAAGGTCCCATTACATTAGTTTACA
The DNA here is from genome assembly GCF_030273125.1 of Centropristis striata. Lineage (NCBI taxonomy): Eukaryota > Metazoa > Chordata > Actinopteri > Perciformes > Serranidae > Centropristis > Centropristis striata. The sequence continues at coordinate 33,435,797 of NC_081531.1, read as the reverse complement.
GATTTCAACTTCAATTCAATTTAAATTTTATTTAAATTGAATTCTTTTTTTTGGCCAAGGTCGATTTGATGCTCACTGTGCTTGTTTTGTGCTTTCAATGATTCATACAGTTCACATGTGTGACTTGTTGGCTTCCTTTACCACTAAACATACTAATGTTTTGGCCCAGAAACCCTAAGAACATTGATCTTTTCTTTGGTCTTTTGGTTCTTTTGGCATGTTTTATCACTCTTTTCCTCCACTGCACCTGTAATGGCACCAGCGCCGCTCTGCCTGTAGAAGATGAGTCGTCTCCTGCCTCCACCGCAGGCAGTTCAGTGTTTGGCGTCAGTAAACCCCTGCTGGGTTATGTAACACCTTCAGCAGTGGGCTGGTGATTTATTGTACAGGTGTTGGGAGGCTCAGAGCTGGTGGAGCTCCAGTCATAAAACAATGCTAGGGGCATGTTCACCAACGAGCAGGGTCAAAACGCACATGTGGACAGGTGGAAACACACGGTAGCCTCCGTTCTTATGGAAGCTTTTTTACATGCACACACATTTATTTGGCGATAACATTGAGGACACGAGTTCTCTCTGGTTTTCTCCTTTAATATTCCCGCAGGTCGTGTGCTGGTATGAAGTTGTATTTATATATATTTAACCCATAAGAACCCACGGTGACACGGTTGTCACAAACATTTTAAATGTTCTAGTAATGTTCATGTATGTTTTCTCAAGTACATAAGTGTGTTTTTTGGTGTTCTACAGCTACAGTAGCTTGTTGAGAAGCCGTAAAATAAGGCAGTGTTATTTATATATATTTATTCTCAATTTATTGTTATTTTGTTACTTAAAATCAAATCTGAAATGGAATTTGTTGTCTAACAGCACTATTAAAGTCACAATTTTGATATATGTTATGGAGATGAAAACAAAAAAGGCAGATGGTTATTTGTTTTTATTTATTATTAATTTAATATTATTTTGTTACTTAAAAACGAATCTACAAAATAATTTATTGTTAAACAGCACTGTTTATTTCACAATGTTAATAAATGTTGTGAAGATGCAAAGAAAAAGGCAGATTTGTGTTTCTGTAAGCAGAAAAGGTGTCCAGTTTATTCATTTTAAAATAAGATATATCATAAGGTCCACTTAGTCTGTGGTATATCCCCCATAATTTTCCTTTTTAAGGATTACTGGCTCTGGGTTCTTATGGGTTAATGAAAGACAACAGAGGCCTGAGTCTTCTCTCTTACTCCTTTTCAACCAAGGCAGTTCGGGGGCCGGTTCAGGGCTGGTGCCTAATCTCGAACCAGTTCCATGCGTTTCCACAGCTCTCGGCCAGGGAAACTGGTTCCAGAGTGGCACCAACTCTCTGCTGGTCTAGAACCACGAACCACTTACATCATTCATTTAATTTGATTTGTTTAACTGCAAAGTGATCAATACTTAACAACTTAATCGCTGTCCATAGCATTCCAGTCAAGCAGCACAAATGTGTTGTACCAGTCGTGTTTGGATGCCAACATTTGTGAAGAAACAATGTAGTCTGCCATTGTTGTCATTATGCTTGCAGAGAGCAAAGACGTATATAGTGACATAATAATGTGTCTCTCTAGCCTGTAGAAAACTGTTCTGAGTAAGATTCACAAGTTGAACCAACCAAGTTTAACTGTATCTAGGTATTCCAAACGGTTTATTTTTGGCTACGTTTTCAATGACAAATGTAGAACAAAGTGATATTCATAGAAATATAATGCCGATAATGCCTGTTTCTAAATTTTCTTTTTTCGATAGCCTATTTTTGGGTCTCAAGGGTTGAAAGTATGGATTATATATGTATATATTTTTTAAAGTTTTGGTTGATTTATTGGCGCTAATAATGTAACATCTTAAAAATCCAAGTCCCAGAATTGTGTTCAAGGTTTGGGGAGAGGAAACAAACTTTGAGACTGGCTGCTTCCTCAGAAATACAACAGAAGACGGCAAACAAATTGTGCAACTTGTAAACAAATCCCTGTTGCTGTACTTGTAGGGACACAAATAGACTCCCTCTTTAAAATGCAGCTTTAACTCCATTATCATGCAGTATTAAGTCAAAAGCCCTGCTCATCGCTTTTCTAGAGCTCTGAGAAATAATCAGTGAAGTTTTTCATTATAATCTTTAAAGGTTTTCCTGTTCACATGAAATTTAGTGGTAATGGAAACCTATGATCTTTTTTCTTTCGTCACAAAGTCCCGGCTGGGAGAGAAAAGCCTGCAGTTTAGACATGAGAAGTTCCAATGGTGGGAACTGGGTGGAGGAGGGTCCCTGGTGTCTCTGAGAAGAGTCGAGTTTTTTCCGAGGCTTTTTTTAAGGGCGACACTGTCTCAGTGTGGGATACAAAAGGCCTTTGATCAGCCTCAGAGATGTCTGAGGAGCAGACGTGCTCAACTCAAGGAGGATCAGGTCTTCACAAGTACAAATAATATCATGTTTGCAGTTTTTTAGTGGGAGCTTAGAGCCTATTTCATTCAGAAGCAGACCATCCTTAATCATAATCATATTTAACCTTTCTCAGTATCACTGCTCCCAATAATATGACAAATATTCAGACTTTTATAATTATAAGAATATCAAAGGAATTCTCCACCAATGTTTTCCACAAATCCTTCATTAGCTTTGGAGTGCTTTCAGTTTATCATCACAGATAACTTAAGGCGCTATGAGTTGTGTAACATCATATTTTCTCAATTTGCAGTTTCTCAATGGCCGTGCATGGTGAAATATGTTGGGCAATTGAACAAATATGTTCCAGCCTTTGACTAGTCTACACCCCGTTACCTTAATCAGTGGTTTGAAACTAAAAGATTTATATGTCTGGGATGAGAAGAATGTTATTATTTAACAGATATTAGCAGCACTGTGCAGAGACAAACTGATCACAGTTGGTGTGTTCATGCTGTCATCTCTCCATTAGCTCTTGTCTCCCTCCTACCGTCATCTAAAAGAGCAAGATTTGTTTTATGTCATTTTTCTTTTTTTCCTTTTTTTCTACGCGTTTGATGCCACTTCTAGAGCTTTACTTCTTATTTTTCAGTTGGCACGTTTTTGGTCCAATAGATGCTAATCCCCTTTTCTGTAAGAATGGAGCCTTTGGTGAATCAGCACAATCCTTTGATGATTTAATGTCTGTAAGAAAAAAATGTTGTGGTCTCAATTCAAAACAGAGTGCATAAGAATTGCTTCAGAATGAAAATATTTAATCAAGAGCATGTCTGCAGATGAGTCATCAGGAATAGCCCTTTTTAAAATTTAAATGTATCCATGTAATAGGTGAAATAAATAAAGTAAAGTAAATAAAAATTTGTGGATACAAAACAATGTGTTGGTTTTTTTTTGTCTGTTGGTGAGACTGAATTATTTTTTCCAATGTAAAAGTCACCTGATAGAAATTATTATTATTATTATTATTATTATTATTATTATTATTATTATTATTATTATTTATTTATTTATTTATTTATTTATTTATTTTTTACCCAAAACTGTTTTGTTTAGAGACCTTAATGTGTACAGAAATGTCTAAAAAACGAACTAACCGATCATATAATGATACTTTAGGTAGTAATAATAATTTTTTTGTTTTGTATAGCACCTTGCATACACGAAATGCAGTGTCAGTGCTACCTCTACATTCACACATGAGCTATGGTTCTCTCTGCTAAACATTTTCACTCAAAGCCTTTATACAGTCAAGAAAATATCCATAGGGTGCAGAAACTCTGATAACTGTTGGAAATAGCTCAGTGCGCCATGTTGAATTATGTCTGTACTTAGTGAAGTGCCTCAGCAAAGTGTCTGTTTGTGATTATAGTGTAAAGGTTACTAAGATCATGTGAAACTTCAAACTCTTTGTCAGAATAATGCAGACGAACAAGATTGTCCTCTGGATGACTGAAAAGTGCAGTTTGAAACAATAAATGGATCGTTAATGCCACTCAATAGAAATGAACGCTGGTTTTGTGTGTTCTTTAACAGTCCAATCATTACTTTTTTTTACAAGTCACCTTGAGGTCTTTTTCTCACAGAAATCTGGATACAAAACTTTGTATGTCAGAATGCTTTATTTCAAGTAATAACCTGCATAAATAAGTAGTAAAAACATCTTGAAAGAGTCAGCTTGGCTTTTAATACACCAACAGAATCACAATCATGGCTAGCAGGGAAAAACTCAAACATGTCTTGGAATTGGAATAAAATGTAATTTATATATACATAACATTTTGACAATTGTCATGAATATTGGAAACAAAACTAGTTCTATAAATACTATACGTATTGAACTATTGTCCTCTCCTCTCAGCTCTGTGTAAACAGCCTGCAGTTATGTCATGTGACCGTTCGTCTCAGCAGACTCAATCATTTCTTCGTAGTTACACTGAGGAGCAGAATTTCATGTTTTTAACAGGATCTAGTTATTCCAAACAGTTTATTTCTGACAATGTTTTAAATGAGACATGTAGAATAAAGAGATTTTGACAGAAATACCACAATTTTAAGCTTTGTTTTAGTTACTTTTTCTAACAGAAACCCTTGTAAACTATAATCCGTTCAAGGACTGTCTGAAAAATAATAATGTTTCACCTCCAGTATTTTCAGAAACACCTACATCTTTTTTTCCGACTCTGGACGGTCTTTCCCTTAGTTCCAGACATGTAGTTTGGAAGGCAGCCTCCAGCTGGTGGTTTTTCGGAGATAGTGGAACACTCAGGAGATCCAGTGTGGTTTTCCTGCTTTGATGGCTGTTTTTCTGCCAAGCCATGGAAATGTGCTGCAGCGTCGAGGTTTTCTGTGATGTGATGCTGACTCCATTACAGCGTGGCAGTGCGTCAACCTCCGGGAACCCCCCCAGGGGTCGTAGCGCTGGGGCCCCGTCAATCTGTAACAACAACACAGTGATGGCTGAGTAACACAACATATGATTCAGGAGATTACCTCGCCGCTGCCATGTTTTCCCCCTGAGAGATAGCAGTGGAAATGTTAAAGAGATCAGTCTACGGATACTGGAACAAGTGAACAGCAATATGGAACATGAATGCCGTCATTGGTTTGCTTTGACTCTACACATGTCAGTATATTGTGGTCTGTAGTGGTATCAAGTAAATCAGGATTTACAGTTTAGGAAAAACGTTAATATGCCCCTGTAAAGATCTGTTTTTCTACTAATTATACTGTAACACTGGGGTCATTATTACGAGCTGTTTCATATAAGTGAATAAAAAGTAATGCTTCAGGTATTTAATAACCCACCAACAACCTGAACCAGGCGGGGGTCTGAGGGCAGCTTTTTATGTGTCCTAATGAGCAGCTGTCGCCTTCAAAGAGGCTGATAATAGCTAAATAATACAGTCCCTGGTTTACTGTGCCTCATGATAATGTGATCTTTTCGTGAAATACATTACTATATAGTACATTGTCCATAAAAGTCACCAGTAACTAGGGTTGCAAAGGTTTCTGGTAAATTTCCAGAAACTTTCCGTGGTTAAGGTGATGAATTTTGGAAATATTAAAAATCCAAAAAACACGACATTTAAACAGATTTATTTACAAGTAGAACTTATTATATATTATTCAAGAATTATTTTTTTGAACGATCAATTCTTTCATTGAACAATGCAGTGCATATAGAGGGCGTGGCCTCCGTAGGGGGCGTGGCTCAGCAGCCCTGTGGTAAGCAGTGTGCTATGTGCATGTGATTGAGGAATAGCAAAGATATTCAAGTGTACTTGGTTGTTTTAGTCAAGATTATGTTAAAACATATTTTTCCAAGTATATTTAAGTTCCCTGTTAAGGGCCAAGCTTCAATTTAGTAAATTATGGTTTATTCCCGTTAATAGCTGGGGTTCAGTCACGTGATCATGATGACGTGCGAAGATGGGGCTATTTCAAATGGAAGGCAGGAAGTAAACATTGGTAGCCTAAACTTGGAGGAAACCATAGTCCGCTAACATTAGCACGCTAGCCCGCTGTATCAGTCACATTGCCGTTAAACAAATCAAATAAGTGAATGATATACGTTTAAGTTGGTCTCTCTCAAAGGCACCAAGTTGGTCTTGGTTAGATAGCCCGGTAATGCTAGCACGCCATCGATCGCCCGCTAACATTAACACCACACTAACAATAGCGTTAGCACGCTAGCTCGCCCATATCGACACACTGCAGTTAAACAAATGATTGATACACATTTTAGTTGGTCTCTCTCAATGGCACCGAGTTGGTCTTGTTGATCAGATAGCCCCCATCCCATAAATTGCCATACATTTTTAATAGAATTTTGCAACCCTACCTGTTGACAGACGTCAGAGATCACCATCAGTAATCTCCACTTGTCTGACAGGATATATATATATTATTTGCATGAAGGATTACACTACATGGCTGTACATAAAAATATTTGAAAGAAGACTGACTTCATGACAGAGTTGCTTTGGCGCATTAATAAGCATGTGCAGCCGGACAGCGCTGTTTTATGAAGAGAACCAGCAGAGCGGCTTTAGTAACACACGGCAGGGCACTGTGGTTTTATGAGTCCTCCCATCATTCATAGACAAAACACTTAATCGTGACACACCCTGTGCTTTGAACTGCAGGGGTGGACTCTGGTCATCCTGTCTGTGCTGTTTTCCAGGAATCTGCTGCTCAGATATGCATGCAAACACACACACACACACACACACACACACATATGCACACAAACACAGATGCATGCTTAATCGCAAGGTTTCTCCCTCAAGAATGACAAAGGATAAAATTTTAAAAGCTACAGCTGCAGTTTTACAACTTCAAGGGAACGATACGATAACTCTTTTCTTTTTTGCACCGTGGCTCAACGGTCCTCCCAGTTTCAATTGGTCTTGACTGATGCATCTCAGCAACTATTGGAGGGATCGCCATGTTATTATAAGGGGTTTTGCAAAACAATTTTGGCTGTTGCAGCGCCATTTATTGACCTGTTAAGCCCAAAACTTCAGTTTGTGAGGTTGCCTAACGCAGCCATTCCAACTGACAGTTGATGCGAGTGAGCTGGGGGCAGATAGATGTCCTGTTGCAGGATGGTGCTGATGTAGTGGAGCACACAGTTTCCTACTTTACAATACCGTCGTAATTAGGGCCATGGGGCAATCGCACCCAGCACTGGCCCCTACAGCTATGCAATAGCACTATTGTTATACTGTGGATTTTTTCTCTTCCGGACACAATTTCGTCCTGCTACTTGCGACTTGCAGGACAAATTATATATCAGAACGGGTGGTTTGATCGGGATCGGTGTGCTCTTACATTTTGCAAAATTATGCATTGAAGTGAATGGGACAGCCGAAAAAAAATGAACGAGAAACATCTACTTCTCCGGCATAATTTCACCTAGACTTTCACCTAGACCTAAACTTTAAACAGTAGACACAAGCCTTGTGTGCCGGTGTATAAATCCACGTTTCGATAGGTCATATAGTTTTTTATCAATCCCTGTTCAATGACCATGATCATTTTTGGAGAAATTCTGAGATTATAATGGGTGTGTATTGTATGGAATGTTCGTGTCAGAGTGTATGACATCATCATTCACAGTGTAGTGGGAGAGAAAAATTGTTAAAAAATAAAATTGAAAATTATGCTCCAGGCCGCAAATTCCACTCTACAGAAATAATTTATACATAGAAATGTAGGAAAATTTGTCACTCACCATCCTCTGGAAAAAGCTGTCAGAGTTATAGTTTGGGCGTAGGACGCACAGATGCGCCACCAACATGCACCAACAGCCTCATTGACTCCCATATTAAAAGCGCAGGAAGATTTCTGTAGAAAAGCATATTTAACAGTTTTTCAGATCACTCTTACAAAGCTATATCTTAATTTTTCTTCACAAAAAACATATGTAGCTGTTCAGGACAAACTCAGGACGCTCAAAGTGAAGTCGGATCAATGATGGGTATTATGGTTTTGCCAAAAATGCTTTCTGTTCAAGGCCAGAAATTCCAGTCTTTCCACCTCTGGCTGCCCTCACTGTGGTGGAAGATTTCACAGCTGTTAATTTCCATTGATTGCTCTGCTCTGATTGGTCGACCCCAAAGCCTTCATCCTTGCATCCATCTCTCACAGAAAGAGAGAACCAGAGACAGACAGACAGACAGACAGACAGACAGACAGACAGACAGAAGGACAGACAACTTTATGTGATTACAGTTACAGATACACACACATACACACACATGCGCGTAAGCGCGCACACTCCTCCAGATACAAATGTTTCTCTCACACACACACACACACACACACACACATTTTGAGGTTAAAGGTCATAGGTTGCTGTATAAATAAATACTTGAAAAGGAATGCTTGTTGTAGGTGTGCTCCTTGTATACAATATAGTATCATAACATTACTCATATTAATTGTTTGAAATCTCTGAAGAATCTCATCATAGTGTACACACACCGGCAGTAGCCCCCGTGGCCCTTTTAGAATTTCCCCAGAGGAAATTTTCTAGTTGTGCATAGTCTACTGCTAAGGTTCTGGCTTTGAACCATTTTAAAGGGGAAGTCAGGCCATCAATTGTTCCTGTCACATTTTGTTATTAACACCATATCTTTCTGCCCCTTTTATATTGACAATTGTAGGTTCTGGGCAGTGGATTTTTGGGGGAGATAGAAGATCAACAATAAATGCCACATAGAATTGGGGTATATAATTTATTATTTCACCGTGTCGTCCCGACATGAATTCATGAAATGTGTGCCAATGGATTCCTCAGATGTTTTAGTTCCATATGATATCAGTATCTTCTCTATAGTACTAGAATTAAGCCCACTACACTCTGAAAGAAAAGAAAAAAGAAAACAAATCATATGTTCTGTGTGCGGAATGCCAAGGGGTTTTAATCACAACCTTCTTATGTTGTGGGGGTAATTATGAATTTAATAATAAATTATTACCTGCTGAACAACAGTTGAGGATCTTGGCTCACCTCACAGAGCCAACAGCATAGCTGAAGACTTTTCTTGTTTACATATCGGTTAAAAACAGCACAGGACTGTTTTTAGAATCATCAAAATGTGTTAATGCTTGTATTTCATATCCTACATACCTCTGGCCCTTTGCTTTATTCTCTTAATTTGGATTCCAAGAAAAAAAGATTTCAGGGAAAAATTAAGAATTTAATAGAGTATGGATAGATGTGTTTGCTTTCACTGCCAAACCAATCGGCCTACCGGTATGCTAGATCTGCAGCGAGAAATTGGCAAATAATTTTGAGAAAAGTGGCCTCTTTTGACCCCTGCTTCATGCAGACGCTTACTTTGAAAACTTAATTTGCTGCAGTATTGATGCCAGTAATGTAATAATATAAAATAGGAACCCTACTGCAACACCGTTGGAGTTAGTCAGTGTGAGTCAATCCAAGAGAGAGAAAATCACAAGTTATATAACTTTCAGTGTTCTGCCTATTCTGAGTTGTACTTCACGTACTTTTAGGTAAGTGCTTCTGTACATCTCCACTTCTACTGTAAATCACCAGCTTATATTATATAAACGGTGAAATGTGTGGCCGGAATTCAGTGCTCAAGACTGCATCTACCATAGGTGTCATGGGTATACTTTACCTTCCTGAACTTTCCTTTTGTTCTTTTCCACACAGTCGTTCCCAGAACTGTACATGTTCAGTTTGTTAGTGCAGTTTGTACATATAAACCCGAACTACACTGTAAAAGTTATTTTCCAGAAATGTACTGTATTATTTTGGAGGGTTTTTCTTGTGCAAATGTCCAAAAAAAGTAAATGAATTACAAAAAATATCCATAAAATAAAAGTTTCTAGATTAAATTAATATAATGGGAATTATAGATATTGGTCTTAAATGTTTAAATACAGTGAATTATATGTCAAAATTACAAAAAAGAAATAAAAAAAAAAATCATGAAAAAACGGTAAAAAGTCTAGCAGGAAAAAGTTAAAAGTGCTGTATTTTATCCATATTTTTAAAAGAAATTATCTGTAAAATAACTTACGTTATTTGACAGTTATTGTTTGGCAACTTTTGCTGCCTGTTTTTTATTAATTAATTAATTAATTTCTTTTTTACGATTTTTGTGGTGTAGAAGTGTAGATTCAACCAGGATCCCAATACTTTCAACTAACTCCGCAATCTACACTGCACGAACAAGACAAACAGGACAGGAACATCAGGAACATCAGGAACACATTTAACAAATGTAAAACAAGAAAGAGCTGTTGGCACTCAGACACTGCATTGATTTTACACAGTTATCCATGCACGTCTCTGTGAGTTATCATTTCTCTTTCTGAAACCAAACTGTCCTGTTTTTCTTGCATTTTACTGGATATGATGTTGACATCGAAATTATATTGACTTGTGAATGTTTTTGCTCTGATTTATTGAGGATAAAGTATAATCGACAGACCGAGCTGGCAAACCTGTATCATTTTGCAGCTGTTTGGTTGGGCAGAAAAGTATAGCTTCATATAGTTTCTTTTTTTTTTTCTTGTTTGTCTCTGTTCTACCTCTGAACACCTCCAGAAAATCTTGCTGTTGGGTAATTTTAGCTGGCTGTGCTGACCATTCTGCTAAGTTGATTTGTATAGAAAAGGCTATCCATATCTCCAGCTCTATGATTATATCTCGTTATATCTTCTCTTTCCCCGAAATGTTCAAGGTCGGATTCTTAAAACATCTTTAATGACTTTAATGTGTTTTTTTTTTTTTTGCTTGGAAATAAATCTTTCACAAAATGTCAAAATAACAGCAGTGATTGTGTAATTCAATCTCTAAACATATTTACTGACACTGTGCATGACATTTTTTCTTTACATAACACAATGGCATGTTTCTCAGTAGACACATGAGATTCATTAACAACAGCTTCAGATATTGAAATAAGACACAAATTGGTGTTTTTCTCTGCAGCTCTGCTGTGACAACATTCGGAGAGGCCTCGATATTAAACTTGAGCTCGATGTACCACAACCTGTCTGCACTCACTGCCAGGTGCTTTCAATAAGTTCCCCTCAGAATGAAATGTCCTTACATGGCGCTCAGCTGAGGCCAGTTGTTACTATTGTAGTCTTTCTATTCTTCCAAAACAGCAAAATAAAACTTCTCATCACCACTCTTCTGAATTTATGAGGACCTGGCTCACTTGTTTAACGGGCAGAGAAAACCACAACATTTTAGACTAAAACATGATTCTGAGAGCGGAAAAATTAATGAAACTCTCCTTAAGTGGTGCCTTTATAAGGCTGGCATGAGATATGTGGTTTAGTTTTCCCATAAACAAATGAAAACAAATCTACTCTTAAGGCAAAACTGTTACATTTTAGATGATGGAGATTTACAGGTTCCAGCTCCTTAAGTGCCCATCTGTCTCGCATGTTTCAGAGTGGTAGAGTGAACCACATAAACATTATAATCACTATGGTAAGCCTGAAATAAAAGTAAATTGATCATTAATCCAAACAAGTAGAGTAACACACATCTGACAGATCTGAAAATGATTGATTTACCACCTCAGCCTGATCTTTCTCCTCACCTCCTAGAGGCAATAAAAATCATAGATGAACATTTGGATTTGGTGATTATAACCCTGACTCCATCACTCTCTGCAGTAAACCCCTTGAGTGCACACCAGAGATTACAGATGTGGCCAGAAAGGATGACATCATCAGCAAACAGCTTGGATGCAAGCAGATGTTTTCAAAGCAGAAAATGGGACTCATGCAAGAACATTTTTATATTCTTACCCTCAAACTTTTTTCTGAGAGACTTGGCCACACACAACAAAAAAATAAAGTTTTGAAATGGGAATTTTTTTTTTAACAACTTGGAATTTCGCCGTGTTTTTGTGTCTAAGTGACCAACAGTCATTTTTTATATTGGTCCAGTATTAAATGAGAGTGCTGCAGCCACAGATTGGGCTGCCATGTAATCCTCATTTTACGTAAACTAAAAGTGCTTGTTTTTGCCCCAGACAGGCTCAGATATCGTTATACTTTTTTTTATTGGTTTTGTTTGACAGGGACCATGCATAGAATAGCTTCTATACCAGGGTTAGCTAAATAGCTAATTTTCACCTGTAGTCCCTGGGCAGGATGTTCAAGCACAGTAAAAACACAGAGAAGTGAAAAACAAAGATCAATGATCACAAGCTTGATTGTCTTTCAGCCATGTCTTCAACGACTTTTTAAAACTTTTAGAACTTAAAGAGTCTCTGATATGGAGTGGAATTGAGTTCCATTTTCTAGTTGCTTGATATGAAAATACTGATTGGCCAAAAGTGGTCTTTTTAAATGTAGTGTAACAGTCACCTCTCATTGTAGCCCTAGATACCCTAACATTGTCTCTACAGAATGACACACATTGCTTAAGTTGTGGTGGTGCAAGATCATGGGTCAATTTGTACATCAGGCACATGTCAGAGAACAAAATAAAACTTTCAAATGTTAACAGGCTATGTTTTTTTATAATAGTACAGTGGTGATAATTTCTTGTTTTTTTATCAAACACTTTCACAGCCTGCTTGTATAGAGAGTACAAGGGTTTCAGGGTGGTCACCCCTGCCTGAGACCAGCTTGTAGCACAATAAGACAAATGGCAGAAAATCATTGAATGCATAAACAGTTTAGCAGCATGTAAGGGTAATTGATGTCTAATATGTCTACAAGTAATCAAACTCGCTCTAACATTTCTGGATATCTTCTTAATATGCTTTTTAAAATTTAGATTGGAATCAATGATTATGCCCAGGTATTTGTAATTGTCAACAATTTTAATTTTAACTTACTTTTATACTGGTGCAGTGCACGGCAATCCTTCGCCATGTCAGCATCTGCAACAAAAATTGGATGTCAGACATTAAACTCTGATGTCACGCGGACTACCATCAGTTTTCCACAATGGAAGATTTAACTGCCGGTTTCAATCATACTTCAAATTGTTTACATGGGGTAATTGGAGCATTTCATGTGTTCAGGTAAAGGTACCTGTTAAGCCCACCAAAATATATTTGCAGACATTTGTAATATATATTACAACAATTTAAGGAAATTAAACAATCTCACACTGAAGTTTAGATACTTAATTAAGTCCATTTGTATGTTGTTATCATTTAATGTAATAGGAAATAGCTCCAAAGTCTGGCATGGGCTTAATGGCTACCAAATGTACCCTTTAAGCCCATGTGTGTCCCAAATAAACCCACTTCATTAAATGAAACAATACAAACTTTATATCTTAAAATCTGCTATCTCTTACCTCTCAATAGCCATTTAAAATGTGTCTTTGTTGCTAAGATTTGGCTGCAGTGATTCAACAGCATTGTTCTTGGACTGCATTCCAGATTTCATTAAGGGCTTATGTTATATTCATAGACTTTTAATGTCACTGCACACGCACACACACACACACACACACACACACACACAGTCTTTGATTCTTAGATTTATAGATGGATAATTACTGCTGACTACACTACATAGAAAAGAAAACCTTTTTTTTACCTTACCTTGAACTGGTTTGTTTTCATTCTGGGATCCCTTCCAAAATGTTTAATTCAGCTAAATATTCAGCCATGACATTGAAAATCTTTATGATAACGCGAAGCTATGCTTGCACCCTCACTGCAATTCTTCTCTCACCTCGTAAGGTTTCAGGACGCGGCTTCTCTTTGAGCAAAACTTGGTTTGACACAATAACAAACAGATCAAGTGGAAGTTGAAGCACTGTTAGTGAACATGTGTTGATGGTATGCTGTTCCCATTACTAAGACACAAAACACAGGAAAATATAGACCAATATTCAGAAGTTCCTCTTTAAGTAACTGATGTTACTCCAGCTGTAGCACCCACAGAAGCAAAGTGAGGCCAGTGTAGAAAACTTTCTCAATGAAGATCACCACTATTTTACTATTCATCACTCTGGATTTTGTTATCACACTTCAGGGATGACATTTTCCAGTTTTCGTTTATTAAAAAACATTTGACTAGCTCAAATCTGGTTCCCATTATGATCCAAATGATGTAAGACTTAATTTTTTTAAAATATTTTTATTTTATTACTAAAACTATAAGCAATGAGTTTTTCCACTCATATTAAGATTTGGACAACTTCAGCTAGACTAATGAGGAGTTCATTGAGTTTTATATCATTGTACTCCTGCACTTACTGGCTTATAGAAACATATTGTGGATATCCTTTCTCTGTTCTTAGTCTTCTCAAATATCTCACATCAAAAGTTGAATCATATGACCGTTATTTTTAATATAAATTTGAGAGGTCCCACGCTGTTTCCTCCACTTTTCATGAGCAGGTAAGTCTGTTAAACTGAGATTTTGCAATAAAGTAAGAAGTGTTTTTTCTGTCTCATGTAATCCCCACGCTCAGTCAGCACCTGTGAGAGTGTTCACTTTCCTCCCACGGCCGAGTGCGCCTCCTCACTCTTCTCCTCTAACAGGAAGTGCAGGAGTAATAGGATGTGGGTCAGGGCGCACCGCTGCAGGCGTTTGTATTTTCCATTTCTCAAATTATATCTGTCAGTGGATCAGCTGTGGCTAAACTGTTATTCATTTACCGCACAATGGCTGTTAAAGGAATTTGTGTCATGAACTGGCCTACATGTTGCTTCGGAGTAATGGCAGTGCAGGTTTCCAACTGTGTAGTCGACTTCTTCTCGGCTGTAAGCGGTCAATTAGTGCCAGAACTTGGCAACACATTTTATATGCTGACTCGGGTACCAGCGTAATTCAGGAAATGGAAGGCAGGGTGGTGGCTGTTTGGGAGAGAAACTGGCATCTATATGAGTCTGTTGGGTTTGAGCTCCTTCCTGCTGCCCAACACTCACGTGTTGTTGTCAGATATGAGAACACGGTTTGTAGATTATTTCAGGCAATAAAAAAAAACAAAAGTAGTTTGTTTGGAAACCAAGCTTGGTTAAAAATATTATGCATATTATAAACTATGGTACACTGTAAAAAATGTATATTTTCCACATATGGAATTGCTGTAAAAGTAAATAACTTTCATTTCAAATATTAGACAAATGAATTCAATTTTTAAACAGTATTATTCCATTGCTTTATGGTCTTGAATGTTAAATATAAATTCTTTGTAAAAATACAAAACATACACAGTATATTGCTGAAAAATCTAAAGTCTGACAGTAAAAGTTGCCAAACAAGACTTTGTACTATTTTTTTTTAAATGTTTACATACAATTTAAAGCTTGATTGTAAAAAAAAATAGAAAGTTGGCATGATTTTACATTCAGCAATATAATGTGTTATTGTAAGTATTTATTTATTTTTTACTTTTTTTTTTTTTTTACATAGAATTCACTATGATTTTAATGTTCAAGACCATTACAAAATTGAATAATCCTGTTAAAAAAAACATTTATAATGTCCCATATATTAATTTACAGATTTCAAATTTAATTTTTTGGTTAATGTCTGTAGAGCACTTGCACTTTGCACTGAACAAGAAAAGCCTGTGAAATAATACAGCAGATTTCTGGAAAATAACTTTCTTACAGTGTACTCAGCACGTCCACTAAACATTTATTTTAATGTATTGAATATCAGGTTAACAAAATCAATAGTTGTCGGTGAGTCAGCAGAGAAATGAATCAGTTTATGTTCACAGTAAAATTCCACCGGCTTCCTCAGGTCACCTACAGAGCATCACCTGAGGGGCTTCCTGTCACAGGTAGTAAAACTGCCTCGGACATGTGGCAGGTTGCCCTTTATAGAACAGGAAGAGGAGCCCAGGCTGAGGGGTCAGTCCTTCCACAACACACTAAGTAAATCAGAGCATTTGTTCAAGCACAGGCTTGGTGGGGAAATCCCACACATTTATTATGGAAATAATATTAACACGTGACTGTGCTAGGAGTTGTTTTAATACCCAATGCTTATAGACAAAATTCTTTCGTAATGCCGGTAATGAAAACATCTACCGCCTCGTGCATGGTTAACAACAACAACTAAAGCCTGAGTTAAAACACCATCTGCTGTCATTTGTTTCAGTTTGAAGTCCTAAGATGACCTGTTATAGTTACATAATCTATCAAACGAAAAAGCCCCCATGAAAACACGCTTACGTGCCAGCGCGGACAGACATGCAAATGCTCGAGTTCTTTTTCTCGATCACGTTGTATCCAAGTCTGAGCTCCAGCCGTGCTGTAAATGACCACATTCTGGCTTGTTGTCATGACCACTGGCTCATAGAGTATAATGGGTTTGTGACAATTTATATGATTTACATCAGCTTTTACCCCAAACGCTAATGTCACAATCATGTGCTTGTTTGCATTTTGAAGATGGAAAAAATGATATTCGGATGCACTTTTTGATTGATTAAAGGTGAATGTGCAAGGCTGCTGTTAAAAAATCCTGGATAAAGTATTATTATTTAAAAATATGAGACCACCTCCAAATTTGAGGCCATGTTTTTCTGCTGGAAAACAGTGGATTGCTCCCTCCGGGCTGTGAGTTATTGCCCCAAAAGAAGAAGTAAAATTATCTCAGCGTCTTGTTCACGAGTATGGACAGGCGGTTTGGTGCGGTGTCAACTGTGATGGGGACGTTGGAGCCCGTTGTGGTGAAGAGGGAGCTGGGCCCTTCATGGGTGGTTGAGCTCAGCCTTCGTGACAGATTGAGGAGCTCAGAGTAGAGCTGCTGCTACTTGGTGGAGAAAGGGGCCAGTTGAGGTGGTTCAGGCATCTGATCAGGATGCCTCCCTTTAGAGGGCACGTCAAGTAAAGTGGCATTGTTGTCATCTGCCTCAAGGTTGGATGTGTTTCATTCATTCAGAGGTGATCTTCAGCATACCTTGGTTGTAACGAGTGGCTATTTGAGTTACTGTTGCCTTTCTATCACCTCCAACCAGTCTGGCCATTCTCCCTTGACCTCTGTCATCAACAAGGCATTTTGGGTCACTGGATATTTTCTCTTTTTGGGACCGTTCTCTGTAAACCCTAGGGATGGTTCTGTGTGTAAATCCCAGTAGATCAGCAGTTTGTGAAATACTCAGACCAGCCCATCTGGCTCCAACAACCATCTCACGTTCAAGTCACTTAAATCTCCATTCTTTCACATTCTGATGCTGTGATGGAGCTGGATGGATGGATGGATGGATGGATGGTTGGTTGGATGGATGGATGGATGATGGATGGATGGATGGATGGATGGTTGGATGGATGGATGGATGGATGGATGATGGATGGATGGATGGATGGATGATGGATGGATGGATGGATGGATGGATGGATGGTTGGATGGATGGATGGATGGATGGATGGATGATGGATGGATGGATGGATGGATGGATGGATGGATGAATGGATGGATGGATGGATGGTTGGATGGATGGATGGATGGATGATGGATGGATGGATGGATGGATTGGAAAAAATGATCAGAATGATCAGAGACAATCAGCAGGACCTCCACTTGTATTAATAATAGTCATGTGTTTAATCCACCCATGAACGTCAATGAACGTCACATGATTCTTATCATTCATAATCAACCTATGAATGGTAAAATAATTGTGTTTACATCTCAATTGTATCTGCCCTGTAACCTGATTGAATCATCAACCCTTCTTTGGGACAGCTTTTCATGTTGAGCTTGGAGTACTTTGCAGGCCAGCTTTTATATTTTATTCGTATGACATGCCTGGACCCATGTTCCTCATTCTGCTCTGATGGTGCAGATGAAACACAAATTGCAGGCTGTGCTGAGCTCACAGGCGCCAAGGTTTGGCGAGGCGAAGCTTTATAACACTGGCAGCTTTCAAGCCTTTTGGTTCTAATTAAAGTCACACTCCCCTCTGTGAGACGGACAGCACATCCATTTATGTCCAAGTCATAAATCATTATTTAATATCTCTATATCTGTTCATTACACACAAAGGATACCAATATAAAAACATCACATTGGATCGCTGACATTCTTGTGAAGAGTTGCCGTATTTACAACCTATGACGGAAGTATGAGTAAGTGTTGCCACATTTGGTTTCATAGAACAACCATGTGGTGACCTAAGACACTTGTGGTGTCTGTTTGTTTACAGCTCCTACATCCTCCATCTCTCCTGCTTCACTAAAACGCAACTTGTTTTTATTCAAGCAAAAAACATCAGGTGTTTCTACTTAAGGCACACGTATGCTCCAAGTCGGTGGTCTCCCAGCCCCGAGTCCTTTCTTAATATGTGTTAGGAGTGAACTCAATTCATCTTGAATCAATATCTTCTTGCGCTTCCAAAAAATTTTCTTGTAATTGTGTAATTGGTTTAAAGACAAAGAAAGTCGGAGCCAGGTGTGGTGTGCTGTTTGCGTGATCTCTTGCTTTACATTTACGCAGAAATTATGCATCTGCGTCATCAGGACTTCAGCTCGACATGTTTTGTCATCTTTTTTCCACATTGTTGTGAAATTGCTTCTTGATACCAGACCTGATTTCTCAGAACAGGAAAAGAACTTCTGACAAAATCTTGCTGCGAGAAAACAAGATTAATGTGCCCTCCACGTCTGATTATGAACATGTGCTTTACCTCTGCAAAACCTGTTCTGAATGACTCTGGGTTGATAGCACGCTGGCCACTTCAAACAATTAGGCTGCTTTTCCTACTTTTGCTTATGTTGACGACATCTTTATGAAGCATGTAAATCCTAAAAAAAAAAAAAAACACGACAAGCTTGTCTTTCAAACAGTAGACACAACATCAGCTTCCCATATAAAGCAAGACATAGCTTCTATGTACCTTTTTTTTTCTTCCTTTCCACATGTTTGACTGTGGATCATCATTCGTAATCTTCGGTGTCAGAGTTCTGCAGAGGAGAGGGACGATTTATGGTTATCTCTGTGCAGTTGCTGGAAATGTAAATCTCTTTATCCGACTGAGTTACGCTATCCAATATGGTGAGTCTTATAGCTCGAATGAAGAATGTTGTGTTTTTACACTCGCAATCTTCCACAATCT
The DNA here is from genome assembly GCF_030273125.1 of Centropristis striata. Classification (NCBI taxonomy): domain Eukaryota; kingdom Metazoa; phylum Chordata; class Actinopteri; order Perciformes; family Serranidae; genus Centropristis; species Centropristis striata. Next base: position 33,416,782 of record NC_081531.1, on the reverse strand, counting down.
GTGATAAAATGACATACAAATAATATTTGTCTTTATAAATTTGTCTGGAAGCTTAAACTAAGACAAATCCATGATCATCCATTAAAATTGCTGTCATTCTTTGAAATACCAGGAGATTTATTGACAGTCTGGACTTCTTGGACTTGTGACTAGAGAAAAATCAAACTAAAATAGTAATTTGTCCCTTGAAACTGACATAAAGATCTCCAGAAAGCCATTAGGAGGACTTGGTCTTCTAGGATTAGGAGTACTTTCTGTATTTCACATCCAAGCGCTGTTTTATTTCCAAATCTAAAGGCCATTTTATTGTTACAGAGCTCAGGGGCAGCTTTAGTGCACTCTGTTGGCTCAGATGTGTTTTCCATGATGCTGTTACCCTCCATCCCATCAGGCTCCTCCAGAGCTTTCATTGGCCGGATGGGGATCGTCTGTCCTGTTTGGACCACACGTGGCGTATCTGACACGTATCTGTCTGGAATAAACCAAACTGTTTAACTGCATTGATTGCAGCTGGTGTTTGTAAGTCGACATAAGAAGTTGTTTACACTGTCTCGTTAGATTATGTCGAAGCTGATGTGCATGTAGAGCAAAATGGCAATTGGCCAAAACATCTTAAGTCATTTTTTATTGTCACTCCTGAAAAGTTGCACTGAAATTGCCACAACTTATTTCTGTCTGTTTGTGATTAAGCCAAAATACTCCTCTACATCATGTTTAACTTTGTTTACATGCCTTTCCCAACTTCCTTATCAGTACTGCAACATGGCTCTCTCTTCCAACATGGAGCCACTGACCTTGTGATATGCAGTCTGTGGCTTGTCTCAGTCTAAATGTTTACCTTAATCCCAAAAGTTTTTGAAACAAAGACTTCCAAAAACGATAAATCCTCCCACTTCTTCTTGTGAAAACATGGCCTTGGGAACATACAGTAACCACATCTAGAAGGAAATTCATAAAAACATTTTAATTGTAAATCTGTTGTTCTGTAAACATAACCATTAAAACATCCACATCCAAAAATCATAATATGTTTTGGATGCAGGACAACATTTAAACATTTTTGACCCCCAAAATTAAAGAGGGAGCTGCAGTAAAATACGATTTGTTTAGTATTTTGTATTGACAGAGGTGGTACTTAAACTGGAAGGGGATGTGGTTTAGACTGAAACATTAAAATGCCACAATGTCCTCATTTGCACAGCTTTCATATAGTCATTAACAGTGATCATCATATTCTCAAAAACATATGAACAATGGTTTGAATAATATCTTCTGAAAAAATGTATTTAATGTTCTGAAACAGTAAGTTGATGTCTTTAACGTGTGGTTGTGAGACAGAACAACTTGGTTAAGTTTAGGAAAAAGATATGTGTTTGGGTTAAATTAATTACATCCATAAGTAACAAGTATTCACAAAGGTTTACATTAACTAAAGACAATGTTCACTTCATCACTTCCTGGGCCAAAGTTCTAGACTTTTGATCAATCCATCCTGACCTCTTCCCTTTGCAAACTATCAGTTTTTATCATAGCTTTTTATACTGTGTCACATGACCTCGTTCTTTGCTGTGATGGCTTTCCCTAATATTCTTACCCTATAACCTCAACGAATCTTGTCTAAATCTTCTCATTTCGCACTCAGCAACAAAATAAATGAAGGTATTTTCCCAAAATGTCAAACTATTCCTGTGTCTGAATTAGCCCTGAAGATTAATGTAAGCAAACATGAAACCATCAACTAAGAGAATATTTTCCCATACAAGGATGTTTTCTGCCTTGCTGCCCATTCCTTGGCCTAGATATAATGTACATTTCCCTCTTTTTCATCACGCCTGGCAGCTATCCTTCAAATTATAAAACCTGCTCTCTGGTTTAACTATTACTCTGGGACATATTAAAACTGGGATTCTTGGATGAGTTCCACATCCATTACTTTATGCTTGCTTTGCAGATTGTACTGTTTGAAGGGAGTATAATTCTGTGTTATGAACTGTTAAACCGAGGAATAACAGCGGTCACTGCTCGGAGAAAGATTTTGAACTGCCATCAGTAACTCATAGCTGCAGCAAGATTTATAGAAATTTGAGATACTCTACTACAAGGGGAGTTAAGGTTTTTTTCTCCTTAAAACATCTCTGTTAGATGGTGTTTCAAGACTCATTCAATTGTTTGTATTTTAAACACCAAACGAGGTATGATTACACACAAAGTCAGACATGTCACCATTGCTTCCTCAATTGGTTTGTGGACTATAATTTTAAAGCATCGAGCTTGGCATTTTGGCCATCGCCATCTTGGTTTTTCAGACCAAGAGGGCCCATATTTTGATGAGGACTTTAGCTAGAAAGGAGGATGCTAAGTTACTGCTCTTGCTATTGCTAGCTAGCTTAGTTAGCGAGGTGCATATTTTAGTATGTTGTACAATTAAACACTGAACATGACATTTTTTGGACAAAGTTATACAGTTAACTTTCATGAACTTATAACGCGCTGTGAAAAGGTTAAAGTTCTAAGGCAAAAACACACAGTGTGCTGCGGTAGCAACAATAACAAGGTCGCCACCAGTGTTGGGCATGTTACTTTTAAAAGTAATTAGTTATAGTTACTTGTTACTTCTCCCAAAAAGTAACTGAGTTAGTGACTGAATAACTCCACTATAAAAGTAACTAGTTACCATGGAAAGTACTTATTGCCTTACTTTAAAAAAAAAAAAAAAGTTTAAATAGGCCTATGTCTAAGAATTTGGGTTTTTTTCTAAGTGGGTTTCACAAGCTAGTTGCATAGAATAGAACTGCATAGACAGGTACCTACACAGAACCTTTGATATTTATTGCACATCAACAGACTACAACTGGAAGACATACTGTACTTAAAGTATTTTCTTCATCACAAAAATACACAGTGTAACAATATGAGCTTTAGCTGCTTGGACGGCGTGGCTCCGAGTCTTCTTTGTTAGCCACACATTAGCCACACCTCGCCTGCTATCATCATCAACAGTGTCAACAACGGTGTTTTTAGCCACGGGTGTGCTGCTGAGAGATGCTTCATTAGATTAGAGTTGCTTACAATGGACGTGGACAAACACTTCACCCTGGAACATAATGTACACACGAACTCTTACTCTACCTTAGCCAATCATCATCACTTACAAGTCGGATGACAACAGCTTCAATGAGTAGCTTCAGTTTATTATACGCCATATTTAATTGTCTGTAATGTTAACAGCGCTGTCACGATAGAAATAGCAATTAATTAGATTACCAGTTAGTGAAAAAAATAACGCCGTTTATTTTAACGCTGTTATTCCCATCACTGGTTGCCACATCTTAAAGCATACCTTATTTATTGTCTTTTACTCTAAACTAAACATCATAGCATAGTATTGAAGTGAGGTAAGGTCACTTTCTTGCAACCAGTGGAGTTGCCCCCTGCTGGCCATTCAAAAGAATGCAGGTTTAAGGTACTTCCACGTTGACTTCACTTTTAAGGCCTGAAGTTTACCACTTGGTCTTCAGCTTTACAAGTTGTATGTCTTTATCAGTGAAGGGAAAACAAACGCTGTGAAGGGGTTCTATGCTGACCAAAAATGTGGCCAAACAGATCCGAATGTTCCCCTCTTTAGTTCCACATACGTCTTTGAATCCCTTCGGTCTGCGAGGAACCAACCAGAAGACCACTCCACTGGACTCTGACTGATTGCCGTTGACAGTGATGATTTCAGGCCTCTTCTACATCTGACAGCGCCATGTTTCTCATATCCAGACCGTCTCTAGATGTGGTTGAACATCAGAGGGAGCATCCATCTCTGAGAAGGACGTCTGTTTCATACGGCTGTTCTCATTACAGCTGTGGTCAATGTTACCACCATCTAGAGACACAGTCAGATGTGGGAGTTGAGATTAATGGGAAAATGTTAGCTGGCCACAGCGTGTGCATGTGTGTGCCTGGAACGCTCTGAGAGGAAAGATGATGTGTCCTTAAAAGGATGAGGAGCACCATCTGTCAGATCTTCTTTTTTCTTAATGTAGTTGTACGGACCAAGTATTGAAAATGTGGATTTTTACAATGTGCCTGGGAATAATGGCGATTTTTATACATCTTCTTTTAATCTAATGTGCATTCACCCCATCATTTTACGCAATTAAAGTTAGATGTTTGTTCTATTTAGATCCAATCTTCTAATTATAATCTCACATAATGGGATAAAGCTAAAACTTAAGTACCATCTATGCAGATTGATGGAATGAATGTGTTTTTTTAAAAAAGGTAAGAGGCTTTCTGTGAATGATTTGCAGGCTTTTAAATTTAAAGCCCGTTGGCCTTAAAGAAACAAAAAACACAACCTGCAACTTTTATAGATTCCCAGGTGAGAAAAGTTTCTCTTTCAAATGAACCCATTGTAATTTACCTTTTTAATGCTCTGAGGGCTACATTTAGCGAAACCACCCATGCTGTTAACAGGCATTTCCATATGGTTTAAACCTACTGCCCTCACTCTGGTGGAGTTACGTAATATCTTTCAGTATACACATAGGTATCACTTCCCTTTAAAGCTGTGAAAGCATTTTATATTTGTTCATGTTGTGCAACAAAGGTTAACCCCTTTATTGAAGCATAGTGGTTGCTTTCCCTGAAATACAACAAAATATCTTTGCACCATCCATAGATGGATTCAGTGATTAGATCTTGTATAGTTCAACGCCAGGATACTGCATCTATAGAGAAGTAAAACTGAACAAGAACCTCACATTTTACTGGAATGTTTGCTTTTTCCCTTATATTTTTCCTTATTATGTTTATGGAGTCATTCTGTTTAACCTTCTTCAACTGCATGCTTGTGTTGAAGAAATAATTTGCTGCAGCTGTTATTGCTGGAATATAATTTTCTTTCCAACCACAAGAACTTCATTATTTATCTGTGCTGATGTGTCACATCCTGACTCAGAACAGTTACCGTAGACATTGTCGATCAGAGGAACATCATTTTTGTTGGTGGTTTTCTGCCAAATGTTCATCAGTCAGAGAGTAAATGTTGCTGTGTGTCAACAGTTTCTGTGAGTTGTATGGGTGTTAAGGTGGAAATTGATACAATATGACAGGACAAAGATCAGGAGGAGGAGGTAAATGATTCAACCCTCCCACTCCCAAGACAAACTAGCGATTGTAATTCAAAGGGGAAATCCATCGATTCTTGGCATCAAAGTCTGTTTACAAGCTTTGGGGAGTACCACTAAGTAGGTTTGGGGGAAAAAAACGTTATTCAAAGCCTTTGTGCCTCCAATTGGACTGGGAAAAATCTGTTAAATGACCTTAAATGGTGTCACTCGAGGTGGCGTCAGTTGAGCTTAACATGGTGCCATGCCATTGTACAGACTGTCCATTATTCCAAAACCTCAGTCGTGCGAAATGTGTCCCATTAGACCTAAAGTCCATTTGTCCAACACCAATTACCCGGAATACAAAGGCTTGTTGCTTAAAAAATATATGCCGTATAACCCTATCAAACTGAAACTAGTGTCTAATTATTATGCAGAATGATGTCATCGTACCCTGACTGTGGCAGTGTTGGGTTGAAATGTGTTTCACTGTTGATATGCCTTGCCCTTACCTTAACCAGAACCAAACCATATTCCTAAAGCCTACCTGTTATATTTTACAATTCTTAACCTGACACCACTCTTACTTTAACCAGTTATCACTGCTATGCCTAACCATGACCTCAGCCCTAACCACTACCACAGAGGGGGGTGAAACAGGAAACACCATCCTCACAAGAGGAAAAACATGTTCACAGGGAATCAGACTTCAACACAGTGTAAACTAGGAGGCAGGGCTGTCTGATTGCAGGCCATGTATCTTTCTAACAGTAGGGAGCATCTGCAGGCTATTTTCAGAGCAATGGGCATTCGGAGCAATGGGCGTTTGCTTTTGTTATACTGGACTACTGGATGAATGGGCTTTTAGTCCAACAGGACACTTTTTGGACCACTGGGGCTAGGAATAATTGGCCGTCGGAGCAATGGGTATATACTTTTGGGACACTGGGCTGTCAGACGAATGGGCTTTTACTCAAATGGGATACACTGGGGGTACAAATAAGGGTCTGTCAGAATAATGGGCAGTAACCCAAAAGGCCACAAGTTTGATATTTTTAAAAATATTTGAAAAAATACATTTCTGCTTTTCCTGCATTGATTTATGGGTGACTTGTCTTTATTTTTGTAAAAGGAAAGTGCCAGTTGACAAATAAAGGTATATGAATGAAATGGAATGCAGCCAAAAAACTTCCAGGTATTCTGTATGGTTTTCAAATGTGTATTCTCCTAAGGTCCACCTGAATGCACCATGCCCCAACAGCACCTACCAGATTCAGTTCAGATAGCTTGAAGGCTACATTAGCTACTATCAGAACTCTGACTGAACTGCTGGTGGTTGAGTTGCATTGTGAGTAATGTCTACACCAGGCTTTGACAAAGAATGTGTCAAATAAAAACTGTCCGTGAGTCCGACAGCATTATAGGAGAGAAGAACTAAAGCTCCATATGGAGTTAGATTTCATTCTGTTTGTCACACATATTAGGATCCAGAGCTGAAGTAAAGTCAATGAAGTTTTCACAACTTACTAAGAATCAACAGCATCTCACTGCAACAAGTCATTTGACTGTGGATGTACAGATACTTTAAGTCACACTTGAGTGCTTGTGCTTTGCTGGCTGCTCCACAGCGCACTGTGAAGGAGTAAATTACTGTAACTCTCCAAAACCAACATTCACACCCACTTCATGCACTGCAAAAAAAAGAAAAGTTGGGTGAACTCAAAATTTCAAGGCAACAAACTTTGATAAAATTTTAAGTTGGACAATTAAACTAAATATTTTAAGTTTTGTTTTTGAGTTTGCTCAACTCTGAATTCAGATTTTTGTTTTAAATTGTAATAACTTTTAATCCTTACTTCTGCTAACTTCTTCAATGTGTTGAATTGGCACGATTGTAACGCGCAGCGGCGCTAGCATCAGATAGCCGCTAACATCAGTTAGCCGCTAGCATCAGTGAGCTGCTAGCTTTCGATAATGACCGAATTTCACCGCTTTCCCGCATTTCACAACAAAGAAATAAGAGTTAGCAGAACTATTGTCCCTTGTTTCGAACCCCAACTTAAAGATATAAGTAAGAACAACTCACAAACTTGTTTTTGAGCAGACAACTGGCTTCCTTTGTTGTGCTAACTAACATTATTGCCCTAAATGTCAATAATTTATATTTCCAAGTTTTACCAACTTAAAACACTGTTTTAGGCCAAAAAATACAAGTTGGCTTTTTTGCAGTGTGCAGCAACTGACCAATTGTGCTGAGCTGAAAACCTACTAAGGGTTTGAATTTTTAAAGAAATTAGACAAATATGGTAAGTACGATTTAGATTTTTGATGTTTTCATTTCTAAGAAAATGTTTAGACTGACTGTACCCATCAGAGAAATAACACAATGGCATTATTAATTTGAATGGGGCCAGTCTAGCAACACCAACACAAAGGGTCCTGGAAAACAAATAGATTATTTGGCAAAATGTTGCAGCACAACATCACCTGGCGAGGTACTGAGGTGGCCAATGAAGTCCATTAAAACACACATTCCTCTTAGTTAGTGCTGGAAGTTCCTGCTCATTACCTTACTATAGATACAATAAAAGTTAAATATAACTGCCAGCATGGTGACGCATAAAATCCTGTCTCTCAAACCTGTCTTTATGTCTCACTGGTACCTAAAGCAACACACCCCCACCAGCGCAGCGTGTTGTTTTAACTCACTGTTGTCAGTCTGAATGCCCGCTAATAGAGACTCCTGGGACATTATGGCAGATTCACACCTGTAGATAAATAGATGGGGGACGGCAAAACTTCCCCCAGACCCAGAGACAGCTTGGAAGTAACTGTAATTGTGGCCGTCATGTTGAATGGAGTAAACCTCCCACATAGAAAAAAGATTAATTGAAGGTTTCTTTAAAGGAGAAATTACAGGACAACAGGTATAAGTACAACATACTGTCGCTACTGCACCTGTACTGTACTGAATGTGCAGATGAATGGAAACACTAAACTTTTAGCACTTTATTTTCAAAGGGTGCTACACTGATCTTTTGAATTATTTTTTGTGCTGAAGGCTGTTTTACCATGTTCTTTCTATAGATATGTGTAGAGAAGGTACAAAACCCCAAAACCAGCTCCTTTCATTGAGCTGCGGTCCAACAATGTTTCTCACACAGTTTTACCACCCCCCCCTACACGATTTCATGCCAAGATTTCCATTTTATGTGACACACCATTTGTGGGAGTGCATCTCTACATGTGGAACCAATTTGCTGTGAACTAATGGGTTTCACAGGTGTCTGGACTTGTAGCGTGCTACACTGCAGTCGGGAACAGAGAACAGATATACTGACTGCATTGTTACTGCCGTCACCGGTGTATTAGGTTCCATGTTTACCTTTGATGAAGTGTTTTATTATCAGATGCACTAACTAACCATTGGCAGTGCTTGGGCTGCAAATTCAAAATGAAACCTAATATATGAATATTTTAATCTAAATGAAAGATTAAAGATTAAATCTTGTGGAACCCTGGGCGTTTTTTTGCACTTTTAAAAAAAATTTTAAATCTACAATTGCACAATTTCACTGCATTATATAAGTCCCGCACCTCTATTGAATCAGGTCACAATCATGGGTAGAAGTGGGAACAACTCAAAAATCTCAAATGTGAAAATGGGTCTCCACATATTAAACTATTTGCATTTTTACAACCTCTACTCACAACCTCTCCTCTCTGCTCTGTTTAAACAGATTTTCAGTGAATATTTGTCACATGACCGTTCGTCTCAGCAGAATCAATCATGGCTTCACAGTGTCGCTGAGGAGCAGAATTTAATGTTTTTAACAGGATCTATCCAAATGGTTTCTTTTGGCAACATTTTATATTAGGGATCTAGAATAAAGTGATTTTGACAGAAATATCACAATTTCAAGCTTCGTTTTGGTTACTTTTCTCATGGAAACTTTCATAACCTGATACGTTCAAAGACTGTTGGAAAAATTCAAATTTCAGCAATGATGCCTGTTTTTACTGCTTCTTTATACGATAAACAGTGAATTTTTAGGAACATTTTCAAGAAAACATACATTGAGAGGTTCAGAGGTTTAATAGGAACACTGTTGGCATCTCTGCAGCTGAATACAGTAGGAATAAACAGCAAAATGTATACATGTACAAACAGAACAGAGATAAACTGATGCTGATGTGTGACTTTTCCACTGAAGAAATTTGTGTTACACCACAGCTGTTTGAAGGCCTTTGCTAAATAAAATGGATAGCTTTAGCCTTGGGGAGAAAAAAAAGAAATAAGAAGGGGAAAATAGAATATTCTGTGAATGAGTCACAGGGTGCAGGGCGGAGTGATGTCGGCCCAGTCTTCACAGCTGAAAGAGAGAGTGAGAGAGAGAGTGTGTGTGTGTGTGTGTGTGTGTGTGTGTGTCTGTGTGTGTGTGTGTTTGTGAGAGAGTGTGTGTGTTGGGGGTGGAGGGGTGGGGGGGCACCATGAGGATCACTGGGGCCTTCTGGACCCAAGCTGTTGTTCTGAGCACAGACCAACATGTATACACACACGGAGAACAAAATAAACGACACACACTTTGTCAGGCTGCAGAGTAGACCGTGTGTAGCAACGCCTCCGCTGTCCTCAGATTGAGGTCACTTCCGACTCTGAGACTGCAGCCAATGGGCAGATAAATGTTTAATTTCTTTGTGCTTTCAATGAAACGACTAATAAAAATGCTCAAGAATGAGCTTTCCAGTAAAAATGTATCTAAAGTGAACATTAAATGTCTTAAATCAGGGTATTGTAATATACCAGCATGGACATTGATCACAACTGTGTTTGTATTTAAAAATGAAATATTGAAACTGGCTAACTGATGTTTTTGGGTTATAAGGAAGGACATTCATTTACTTTTTATTTTTAATTATCAAAAAAAATAGCTTTCTCTCAAAATGGAAATTGAGATTTTTGGAAAGCATTTTTTTTAGATTTTTTATTTTTAACGACTCTTCACTTCTTTTTTTCCAGATGTGTATTTGCTACATCACTGTCAATTGTAATGGGACAGAGCATTTTCATTGTATTGTCTGTATTACGTCATAAGTAATTGGATATTTGTTTTCTGTGGCCACAGTGTGTTGTTTGTTGTTTTTGTCTATGTTGGAAAATGCAATAAAAAATATTTCCCCAAAAAAAAAAAAAAAGAAATATTGCTGTCTTGTAAATAATACACATTTGGTAATACTGTCAAAGTGAATATAATCTCAATCAAGTACCCCTTTTAACACTGTACTGAAGTACTCAGGGAACATTATTATTTCTGTGTTGCAATTTTGACTTTATTTGAATGCAATTCATGTCCAGTTGTGGCTCGGAGTCAGCTGGCTGAGAGGCTGCTCAGCCAGATGCTTGATGAGTAATTAAACTGTTCAGGAAGTTTCAGAATACAATGCAGTTTTGGGGAATACCCAAACAAGATGGACTAGATTCTTAATAAATGAAATGAGGATAAATGAAATGAGGATAAATGACATTTGGAATACAGCTCACTCTATAAAATCAGTCCCTTTGTTCCTTGTGTATCCAGAGGTTGTCATAGCAGGAACAGCACAGGTTTAACTAACGATAATTAACAATGGTTCAACCTTCTGAATCCCAAACAGTTTCAGGGCGTTTTTTTACATATAAGTTAATACATATTGAACTTTTTGCATTTTTCTACTTCTACGTACAACCTCTCCTGTCCTTTCCTCTCTGCTCTGTGTAAGAATGTCAGCCTACTTGATCTAGTTATTTCTATTTTTGGCAATGTTTTCAATGAGACATGTAGAATAATAATAAAGAATAGAATAAAGTGATTTTGACAGAAATATCACAATTTTAAGCTTTGTTTTGGCTACTTTTGCTAACAGAAACTTTTGTAACCTATGATCTGTTCAAGGGAAGTTCAAATTTCGACGATAACGCCTGTTTTCACAGTTCCTGTATTTTTGGTTATCTTTTAAAGAAAACATATGTTCCAACCCCGGAAAGGTGGGGTTGAGAGGGTTAATTGAATTTATTTTGTGTGTGGGAGCCAAAGGTTTCATAATGCAGCCTTGATGTCAAAATAGAATGAATCAAGAGTCAAAAAGAAGAAAATCATAATTACATCCACCTTGCTGGTACTTTGAGACTTGTATTAATCTGTACGGACACAATTTATGTGCCCTGAGGAATGAAGAAAGATGATGAAAATCTCTGTTGCAATATCTTTTTGTTTGATTAACCTTTTGCAGAAAGCTGAATTCAGCTTTTAGAAATCCATCCTGTGGAAACGGGTCAATTAGACAGCTGCATTTGTTAAACTTATTGCATAGCAGTGTGGTGGTGCCTTGGCTGTACTTTGCTCTGTTGAAATTAGCTAATCCAAAAATGACTGATGGTCAAAAAGCAAACTGCTGAACAAATTCAAACACATCCAGGCATCACATACTTGTGGCTGCTTGAGCACTGTGCCACTTTTCAAGCTATCAACGAGCAGAAGGAAGACGCTAAACGCAGGATATCCTCCAGGATGATAGTTATGTGCTGTAGGCATAGAGACAACTGCCAAAACAAAATAGTTTGAACAATATCCAGTTTTCATGCTATTGTGGGTTTGAATGGATAATTCATTTTGAGGTCCCGCTGCAACTGCACTCAATGAGTCACTTCTCTAGTGACCCACTTACTTACATACAGTGTGGTAGGGAACTCTGTTAAACAACTGGGAACAGTTTGTTTCTAACCACAAGAACATTTCTGTGACCCTCTCTAACCCCTTTAAACACTCTGCTCTCTTTCTGTCTAAATCCTCTTGTCATCTTTGAGAGGAAACCTGGTGACATCCTAATCTCTGTCCCGCCGCTGCCTTTAAATACCAGTGCCACTTTCCTGCTAATTGCAGTGACTTCAACAGTTGTATGTATTGAGCTTTTTGTTCTATAAACTGGTTGTCCTCTATACAGCAGCAGAAAGTCTCTCCATGTCTGGCTGTCATCTCCATGGTAATGTCTGCTCACCACTTAACACTGAATATTCACTTTATAGAGAAACTCTAATGTTCAACTACCCACGGTCAATACCTCCCTACACTGTAAAAAATGTCTGTAGATTTCACGGTGAAAAACTGCTAAACCATGACAGTAAAAGACGTAAAATGATAAATGAGTTAATTTAGTTTCAGTAACAATGAAACACTGTAAATGTATATATCAGCCAAAACAGTATTTTTTACAGTTTTGTTTTTTTAAAAATACATTACTCCACTGTTAAATACACTATAAAATGTATATATACAAGCCACCACTGTAATTTTTGCATTTATCTTTTGTATCTCACTGTTGAATGAACTAAACACCATATCTCTAACAAAAATATACTGTAATATTTAAAGGCAAAATCTTTCATTTACGCGTTTTCATTTATGAAGTATTTTCTTCTCAATTATATGGCAAAATAGCATTTGTTTTGATGATAGAGTACAAATTTGAATAAAATGGCAATCTTAAACGTGAAATAAACGGTGCCAATATATTTTTACCGTAATATCAAAAAAAGTTTCACCGTATTTATTACGGTAAAGTTCTGGCAACTACAGCTGCCGGTTTTTTACCGTAAAAACAACAGTGTACGACTGTTCCGTTGTGTCTATACCAGGCGTGAGGCAAATGTATTTGCAATGCAAAGACACTAGTAGATGCAGCCCAATAGGGTGAGTTTTGCTGGGCAGCATGAATGTGAAACGGGAAATTCACATGACGTTGTGTTGCCGAAGCCTATCAGCCTTAAGAATCTCCTGCAGCTCAGAAAACAAGCATTTGAAGTAGTTTGCTTGCTGGCCTGTAGACAGACCTGAAAAAGCATTCACTCAGACTTTTTACACATTGACGTCATGCTGTAGTCATTTCAGCCTACTTGTCATTCATTTATTGGCATTAAGTAACAGCGAATGTGGAAGCAGCAGTCAGCACAGCCCTACTTGATCCAAACTCCATTAAAAAAAACATTTTAAAAGCTGTTTTAACAGGTAAAGTGCCTCCTAAGCTATTAAAATAACAGAGTGTATAAAATAAGTAGCCACTGTGATGTGATCCACTGGTTTGTTAAGCATCAAGTGGGGCATTTTGGCACTCGCAATCTTGTACTTTTACACCAGCAGTGACCATATTTGGATGAATGGGTGAGTCTAACTGAAAACCCAAGGGCATTATGTATACCCACTTATACTGGCAACCTGACTTTACCGTTTATATGTAAACAATGCAATGAATACATATTGCTTATATCCTCTACCCTGATTGATGCCATGGTCGCAACTAACATCATGATGTGTTAAAGAAGACTTGAAACTAGTGTTTGAGACCATAAACACATCAGGAAAATGTTCACTGAGGTAATAAATCAGGTGAGAAGAAGAATTTTCTCATATAAATCAAAACAATTGGACTTGTTTTTGCAACAAGTAGAATGACCCCCTGCTGGTCATCAGAAAATGCGTATTCAATGGCCTGTTGTATTAATATAATTGTTAGAAGCTGACCTCTTATGGCTGTAGTAAAGGGTGAACGAGGATTTGATGTAAGGCACAACAAAGTCCATATGAGAAGGAAGTTTCCACTAGATGGTTCCTTACCAGTCTTGCCAATGGCATTTTTACAGTTCTTCACTTAGCTTCAAATTTCCATTTGTTCTTTGAGTTAATTGTTTCAATGTTCTGGTTTGGCTGTACTCTGTCTTGAGCTCCCAGTCAAAGCCCCTCAAGCTCTCCAGCCTACAACTTCCACCACATGCATGAATTTAAAACATGATATATATATACCTAGTGTGAAAAAAAGCTGTGATCAAAGCATCAAATCACTCTCAGCAGATTAAACTCCAGGATATCAGTTGCAGGTCTGATGCTGCTGGGACGTCCCCAAAGACACTGATTTACTGCTCTGTCCTGTGTTGAAATGAACTCATACGCTGATGGCATCCCTTTATCTGGTAGACCCCAAACCACACCTGCATTAAGGGAAGCCTGTGTGCTGAAAGGGCCCTGAGCTGCTGTGACAGCCGTAATGAAGACATCCACATCCGTTTTGGATGAACTCGAGTCTCTCTGACTGACGCCCTTGGCAGCCAGCCAGACAGAGCCTGTGGGTCAATGCACTGCAGGGGTGTCGAGTGAAGGACACAATAGAGATGAATATCCTGCCAGACATGTGCGCACTTGATAAGCCGTTTGAACTAGCAATCACTTCTAAAGAACACAGTGTGCAGCTTTTCATCATGATGCGGCATCTCTCAGAGGATTTTTAAGCTTTTAATTTAATACTATAATTATAGGATCCTTTTTATTACAGAGCACTTAATGTTCTGCTTAAGAGTAATTTAGTCACAAGGTAGTAAGAAAGTGAAAGTTTTTAGTGCTATGATGGCTGCAACATTTGTGTTTTTCTGATCATTTCCATCTGAAATGGTTGATTTTATCCTGTTGTTTTTTTTTTGTGGAATTTTACAGAAATTCATTCATTGTTGGGCAACAACTGAGAAAAAAGTTAAAAGGTAAATATATGTGTAGTGTCACTGTAATTGCATGAAATTATGAATTTAACAAAAAGTTTTTTGCTGGAAGACTTTTGGACATTACTCTATGGTTATCAGCAGTAATCATCCTGTTCCACCTTCCGTTTTAGTAGGTTGAGAAGGTTGTTGTTAGCCCTTTCAATGGACTGCTATACTAATTTTATTATAAGTAGCTTACCTCTTGTGGCTGTAGTAATATCGAAGGAGGACATGACGTTGTATAAGGAGCAACAAAGGCCATACGAGAAGGAGACAAAAGGTCATTTTATATCACACTATCCAATTGTGCAAAATGTAAGGTGTTTAATCTAAACTATGATCCTTTTTCAAATCTAACCACATACTCTTTTCTAAACCTAAACAGTAGTTTGGCAAAACTAACCTAAGAAAACTGAAATGTTACGAAACAGCGACCGGCCATTGAATAGTCTAATAACGAGCTTCCTTATAGGTGGAGTTTTAACAGACTTGTTAAATTGACTTTTAACAGATATGAATGAAGTTCATAACGACTACTCAGTGATGTGATAATGTTCAAAACAAGTGCTGTATTATGGCCTTTTCAACAGTAAGACAGTACTTGAAACAAACAAATAACTTGTGCAGCAGCTCCACTACATGCGTATTGTACTGTGTAACATATTTTTATTATATAAGTTGTCATTTCCCGCTAATACTCCAATGATTCCTGAAGAAAATTCTGACGATTTGTTAACCTCTGTGACTGCTGTGGTTACATATTAAAGTGATCACATTATTTTTAGGAGTTAGTCAGCCAGAACCAAAACAAAGACACGGGCTACGGTAACTAAACAAAGAATCCAAACACAACTATAAATAAGGTTTTCCAAAGCGTCATGTCATTTGGCTCCACAAATCTGTGAACATGTGACAGGATAGTGGAAACATCTGCAATCCAGACAACAACAGGACGCTGCCATCTTTCTGTATTATCAATGCAGTAACATAAATACTGTATACTGACATGCATTACATTAGTTCTCACCAGTTATATATGTACCATATGACCCCTGTGATCTTGGTGTACACAAGATCCAGATGATACCACAGGAGAAAGTGTTAGTTCAGTATCTATGAATATATTTTTATTGCAGACTTTTCTGGCAACTTCAACAAGAATTTGTATTAATCAAGTTTTATTCCAGCATGGTTTAATAAGGAGGAGGACACTGATTATTAATCACTGAGAGTAAGGTGTCCCAGAGCTCCACATTTCAACATTTTTCGTCTTTTCTTTTGAGAAAAGCCACAGCCATAATTTACTGTGACAAAACTTTATTGCATTTCCTGATCCCCTTATTTATGTTCATGCATAAGGATATTTAAAAACTCCTCTGTGGAGCTTCTGTGCACAGTTGAGATGGGAAGATCACATAAGATTTTGTATTGGTATTTCTTTAATCGGGAAATGTGTGTGTGCAAGAAAAACTTGAGAAATTAATTAGTAAACAGTCTAATGAAGCAAATAATGTCTTTTAATATGCTTTGGTCAAACTTAAGACAACCTCCAGGTCTGAAAAGTGAAGCCAGTGCTGAGGTGCCTTAATCCTGCACTCTTTCTAATGTCCAGTAAGAGACGACTCTACTGGGTGAAAAAAGGAGTCTAATTGTATTGAAGCCTTTGGGAAAATTACCCTATTTCTAACTTTATTTACAACCTCAGTAAACATTTTCCTAATGAGTTTATGGTTTAATGGCTAGTTTCAAGTCTTCCTCAATACAGGATGAAGTTCACTGTGTAAATTCAGTTTCCTACCATTCTTGTTTTTAAATTCACACTTGTCACATGTCACATTTTGTAGGATATCACATGAATGAGGCTGCAAAAGATGTCTGAAAAAATCATAAAAACCTCTTCTTTAGAATGCATGATGATTCCTTGAATTCTGAATTATTTACACAGCAGTAGAAACGTTCGGCATGAATTATTGCCTGTATAACATTTCCTGTCAAAATACTATTAAATACTTCTTACTTTTATCTTATGTCAACCCAATTATGTTCATTTTGCAATCTAAATAGTTCAATAACAAGCAAAAAAAGAAATCAATTTAAAGTAAAAACAACTAAAATATAATCCATCATAATATTTTCTTGACACAGCAGGATTATTTTTAGACATTCTTTATCCAACAAACCTATCCGCTTTTAATCTTGTGTGAATCAAAAAAAGGAGTGGGAGGGGACCTGGTAATAGTTTCACATTTATTAGACCACATGTGCTTGAAGACCAACGCACGGCAGGCTGCATGAAACAATTAAATGAGAAGCATGCACTGATATAACAAAATAAATAAAAAAATAATATTATTCCTGTGAAATGATAGTTACAGGTTTCAGTCTTGTTGATGGTATCAGGCTGGAATGTGAACTCTTCACCCGGCACTATACATTTTAAGGACCTTTCAAAACAGATATATGGACTGCCATATTGAGGAGGTTGACTTGTTTTGAGAGGAAACAAAACAGGTTGTTTTTGTTGGAAGCAAATCCTGTCTGTGATGAATAAATTGAAAACAGAAATCGTGCATGCACTGGATGACTTCTTTGGACAGCGAACTACTATAAAAGCTGTGAGCCATCAAAATTATCATAATAATTGAGTGAATTAAATGTCTGTTTAAAATGGCATATTCTTATCCCTGATCTCACATGTTTATAAAAACTTTGAAAGAACCTTTAAAAAATGTTGTAGTAACTTAAGTAAAAAAGTTACCAGTACTGCTGTGGAATCTCATTTGTTCACCTGCATTTAACACTTTCATGTATGTAGATGATTAAACTTTTTAATGTCTTTGGCAAAAAAACTATCCAGGAGAATTCTGAAGGTTAAAAAATATAGTAATCAAATGCCAATGAAAAGAAGGTTATAATGGACAATATGTACTTAATAAAAAATATGTCCAGTTAAATGACAGCTAAGACTCTGATCAATTAAATTTTAACAGTTTTACTTTGGTAAGTCTCTTTTAAATCTTCACATTTCAGTGGGATTCTGACCTGCATGCTGACCAGGAACCATGAATAAATACTGAACGCCTCAAAGTGACATGTACCAGAGACTCAAAATGACCACAAGGAAACATAAATCAACTTCAAAGAGACACAATAAAACCACAAAGAAACACAAAACGACTATAAATAGATGCAAATATATCACAAAGATACACAAAATGACCACAAAGACACACAAAACAACTACAAAGAGACACAGAAAGACAACAAAGAAACTCAGAACAGCTACAAAGAGACACAAAATGATTGCAAAGAAACACAAAAAACTACAAAGAGACACAAAAAAAAACAAAGACAAAACAACTACAAAGAGAAACAAAATGACAACAAACAAAGACAAAACAACTACAAAGAGACACAAAATGACAACAAACAAAGACAAAGCAACTACAAAGACACACAAAATGACAACAAACAAAGACAAAACAACTACAAAGACACACAAAATGACAACAAATAAACACAAAACAACTACAAAGAGATGCCAAATGACTCCAAAAAGGGGAAGAGGGCAAAATGTCCAAAGATAATTTTGAAAAGACCAAAACAATTACAAAGTGACACGAAACCAATAAAAAGAGATTCAGATTGACCACAAAGAGACATGAAAGAAAGATGCCTAATGACTACAACAACCAAATAAAATGTCATTAAATGAGGGAAAACAACTATAAAGTTTATCCTGCTCTGATGGGCTTTTGCATATCTGTGCCTGGAGCCTAGTGTCTCATCCAGCCATGCCAGGGACGGCAGAGGACAGATATGTTTACACCAGGCTGACTCTGATCTCTGCTTTGGACTGCATTTATCCTTTCCCCCCTCTAACTATCTTAAAATAAATATATGAATGACAAAGGCCTCTTCAAATGAAAAATTTGATGCAGCAGATGCTGCCAAGCATCCAGATAAAGAAACATGTTTTTTAATCTAGTCCCTAAAACTCTTGTACACCGGGGTCGACAAAAAGCACTCTGATTTGCATGCTGCTGACCAGGAACCATGAATAAATACTGAACGCCTCAAAGTGACATGTACCAGAGACTCAAAATGACCACAAGGAAACATAAATCAACTTCAAAGAGACACAATAAAACCACAAAGAAACACAAAACGACTATAAAGAGATGCAAATATATCACAAAGATACACAAAATGACCACAAAGACACACAAAATGACCACAAAGACACACAAAACAACTACAAAGAGACACAGAAAGACAACAAAGAAACTCAGAACAGCTACAAAGAGACACAAAATGATTGCAAAGAAACACAAAAAACTACAAAGAGACACAAAATGATTACAAAGAAACACAAAAAACTACAGAGACACAAAAAGAAAAAACAAACAAAGACAAAACAACTACAAAGACACACAAAATGACAACAAATAAACACAAAACAACTACAAAGAGATGCCAAATGACTCCAAAAAGGGGAAGAGGGCAAAATGTCCAAAGATAATTTTGAAAAGACCAAAACAATTACAAAGTGACACGAAACCAATAAAAAGAGATTCAGATTGACCACAAAGAGACATGAAACAACAGAAAGATGCCTAATGACTACAACAACCAAATAAAATGTCATTAAATGAGGGAAAACAACTATAAAGTTTATCCTGCTCTGATGGGCTTTTGCATATCTGTGCCTGGAGCCTAGTGTCTCATCCAGCCATGCCAGGGACGGCAGAGGACAGATATGTTTACACCAGGCTGACTCTGATCTCTGCTTTGGACTGCATTTATCCTTTCCCCCCTCTAACTATCTTAAAATAAATATATGAATGACAAAGGCCTCTTCAAATGAAAAATTTGATGCAGCAGATGCTGCCAAGCATCCAGATAAAGAAACATGTTTTTTAATCTAGTCCCTAAAACTCTTGTACACCGGGGTCGACAAAGAGCACTCTGGTCTTTGTGGCAAGCCAGACCATGTAGCTGGAATGTTGTTTATTGGAATTGAAAGTCTTTAAGCAAATTCATTCCCCCAAAAACTGTTTTCCAGCCCACTGTGTCATGACCCTGACTCCAGGGACTATTCCCAGGTCTCCCAGCTAAAACATGAACATCAATCACAGTTTATACTTTGAAAGGCAACGCCACAGATTGAAGGAACTCTGGCTATAGTTGTGGGTTTTCTGACCACTAGACCAATCCCTCCTGGGATATTTATCAACCAGAAATGCAGTAAATGCTCATAGGAAGACTTGCCAGGCAAGGCAACGCTCCAAACCATAACATGGCCAGAATAATTTTTTAATGTTCCCTCACTCACACACAATATTACATTAGTAATAAATATCACTTCTCAGCCCATATTTTACAATTGGAATCTGCGTTTGGCTTACTTTTTAACGCTCTGTGGGTAATGGATTTTTTACTGCTGACAACTTAAGATAAGGTTATAAGAGTTAGATACTTTTATCTAATAAGTAATCTCTTCATTATACTCCACTCTTGAATAATGCTGAAAAAAAAATCACCCTCTCTCGTGAGACTGAAATAGATTTTGGACATCTTCTTACTCCCTGCTTTAGAGAAAGAAGAACATTAGGAGATTTCTTGAGGTAAAACATAACATATGTCTGATGTTTGTGTCCAATAGCAGCTCACAATAAATGTAATCTCTGCTCACAACTCATGGAACTTTATCTTCATTTTATCCACCCAAAGCCATAGACTGTATAAAAACAGTGGACAGAGTCACCATGACGTCACTCGTTTGGTTTCTTTTAGTCCAACCGAACACTGAACAATGCGTTACCAAAACAAAGCTTAAACCAAAACAATGTTTAGAATTATTACGATTCTTTCAAAATCCCCTTATTCTAAATGTCTAATTTAAAACATTGCTAAAATAATTATCTTGGACACTTTGTTAAGTTTGTAGTTTAACTTTATTAGTCAAAGAACACCAAGACTTTGGACACCCTTTGTTTAAAATCCTAGTTTGTTTTGTTGTTTTGTGTAAGCTCATGGTTGCTGACCTCCTTTTTGTTCTATAGAGTTTTGTGTAAGCCAAGAGTTTGGTAATTTATGTTAGTTGTATATTGTATTGCCTATTGTCAGCCCCATACAGCCTCTTTTTGTTAGATTTTGTTGTAAAAGCTTTCTCTTACTGGTTAATAAAAACCTGATTTTAACCAGAACCTCCCAGTGTTACGTTCCACCTTCATTTCTATACCTTTTCACATGTTACTGCTCTCAAAATCGAGCCGGGTCGTAACAGTGGAATAACTAGATCCTGTTGAAAACATTCAAATATTCACTGAAAATCTATTTACACAGAGCAGAGAGGAGAGGACAGGAGCAGTTGTAAAATGGAAATATATTCAATACGTATAGCATGTGGAGACCCAAGCCATGATTGTGCTGATCCCATAGAGGTGCAGATATATATATATTTTGCAGTGAAATACAAGACCACAATGAGTAAAATGTAAAAAGAGCAAAAAAAAACAGCTTGGGGTTAACTTTTCATTATGAAGTAAATGTTGATTGCACAATGTAATGATCATAGAATAAAGATACCGTCGGCGTCGAGACTTTTACTGTCTTTTCTTATAGTTCAAATCTGGATTCTTACAATTAGTTCTTAGCTTTGGACAGTAACATTACCCAGCTTTGTTTGGTATATTTTAATCTGTTGATTTGAGCCAAGTGAAGTATTGAATACTGATACTGAATTTAATGAACCTAAACAACCAAGTGAGCCTGTAACCAAACCGAACAAGGTTTTGGGTGAAATATAGTTTGGAGGCCACATACCTCAGATACTACCTGGAATCAGCAGCATAGCTTCTCCATCCAGGGAAAGGTTACATGTCAGAGTGGCTTAGGGCTAAAATTCCTTAAAAAGTTCTTAAACCCCATGTGATCTTAGAAAAGAGTGGCAAAACAATAGCCCATATATTTCTGCATTTTTATTTTACTGGTGTTCTATGCACGAATGTCCACCCTTTCCCAAGTGAGTCACCATAGATGTGGGAGACTGTGGGAGCGTGAAGCCCGGGGGAATCTTTCCAGTATGTTCTCTGAGAAATTGCATCAGTAAATAATCAACAATGTAGCCCCGGGGCAAGAGCAAATGTTGGCCACAGAAAAACCGCTGTGTTGATGACACAATAAAACAAAGCAATGAATGAATATTGTAACAATAGGGAGAAAAACCCTAACCTCTGTGAGACCTGCATTTGGTTTCTAACAAAAACAACATGTTTGTTTCAGTGGAATGAATTAAATGTTTTTTGAACTTCAAATGCAAATCACAGATCAAACTGTTCTTAAAAATGACCTTTTTTTAACATTACTTGTATTATTATTTTTTAATTGTATCCCCTTATTGTATTCTTATTTTATTTTTTTGTTATTGCTGAGAATGTAAGGGCACTTTGTTGTTAAATGTTCTCAGGTTATGGTTAGGGTTATGTATTACAATAAAAAAATCCAGTGCATGCAAAAAAACTTTTCTTGAACAGATATACCAAGTTGCTGCTCTGCCATTACAGAGGGTGCAGGGTTATTATGATGTAGATAAAGACATTTTGTATTTGAATGACTTACTGTACATGTGTGATGGGCTACACGGTGTTGTACTGCAGTAGTTCTCAACCTTTTTGAGTCGTGACCCCCAATTTAACATGCATGTTGTCCGCGACCCCAGCTCAATGAACAGAATCTCACACGCACAGTTCAGATCATACAAACTCAGTTGATACCACACATTTTGGACAAATAATGAAGCACAAAATGACCCAAAAAAGAAACAAAACTCTAAAAAAAAAAGACACAAAATGAAAAAAAAAGGAAACAAAATGACCAAAGAAGACACCAATTGACCACAAAATGATCAAAAAAGACACAAAATAACCAGAAAAGACACAAAAAAGTACAAAAAAGACACAAAATGACCAAAAAAAACTAAAATGACCAAAAAAGGAGACAAAATGACCAAAAAAGACACAAAATGATCAAAGAAAGACACAGAATGACCAAGAAAGACACAAAATGACCCAAAAAATACATTAAATTACCAAAAAAAGACACAAAATGGCCAAAAAAGACACAAAATGACCAAAAAAAGACACAAAATGACCAAAGAAATACATTAAATGACCAAAGGAATAAAACACATTAACACATGAACACTTTAACACAGTGGAGACAGAGCTGACTTCCAAAATGATTTGGCGACCCCCAGAAATCATCTCGTGACCCCAATTGGGGTCGGGACCCCAAGGTTGAGAATAGCTGGTGTACTGGATAGCACTGACATCAGGAGGATTGCAGCTCTTCTGTGTGGAGTTTGCATGCTCTCTCGTTTCAGCGTGCAACAACATCTCCAACTTAAACATCCCATAAGAGCGTTTTGAGGTTCGCAAAACGCTACAAAACCACTGATCTAGGTTTAGAGCTTTTAACCCGAAGGTCTCCGATTCAATTCCGAGGACTGCCATAAATGTGAGAGAGGATGACACGGCTACCTGAAGTGTCATAAAAGTTGCATTGCATGGCAATTCCGTGATTTAATTACTGTGACTGCATGAGGGCGGTGGACGACAGTCTTAAATGTGAATATTGGTTGTATTTCCTCCCACAATCCAAAGACATGCAGCTGAGGTATAACTGGTGACTCTAAATTGCCAGTAGGAGTGAATGAGAGCATGGTTGTTTGCCTCTACTCCATGTCTTAGCCCTGTGATAGTCTCGCGACTAGTCCAGGATGTTTCCCGGGATGAAATAATTTGTGTGGGTTTGTATTGGGTGATGTTGAAGCCACAGTCGTGGTAACTGAGATGAAATATGGCAATAGCCAATGACAGATATATCAGTATCTAGTATTGGCTTTTATGTTGTCCGATATACATGGATATAAAATGTTTTTTTTTAAGAACATATAATGCAGAAATACAATGCTTGAGGTGACTTAAGATTGGTTTGGTCTGGAGTTTACGTGAAGTTAATGGAAAAGCCTGGTGGTGCTCATACAGGTGCTAAAAGGTGCATTGGTAGATGATCAGATGGTGAGAGCTGTGACAAAGCATCAATATCTGACAAGTTGGGAGTAAGGCCTAGCTGTTGAGTAGTATTTTCCATTGCTACAGCCTGTTTTCTGTGAAATTCATGTATTTGTGCACCTGCAGAGTTGAAGAAAGGCACAAAGAAAACAGAAAGGGCAACAATCTGCCAGTGGAAGGCTTCATAACTTTACTATGTGTCTCTTTAACCTCTGAATGATTCCCCCTGAGGTGTAGTGAGCTCTGCCACAAGGCCTCTTTCATGCCAACAGACATCTGGCATCACAATGTTTCCTGTATGGCATCAACACCAGGCTGCTGAATCTTGGTCACTTGCACTGTTCTGTCTGTTGCATGCATGGCTACGGTGTGCATTTCACTCTCATTACACTGTAAAAAATGTTTGTAGAAATTACAGTAAAACACTGTCAATTTGCATCAGAAATAGGATGTAAAACATTAACGTTAAACATTGTAAATCACCGTAGCAGATACTTTTGATTACTGTCAATCAAAGAATTGTAAAAAACTTTCAATTCTACCGCCATAAACTGTAGAAAACACACAGTTTTGCTGTAAAAATATACATTTTTCAAGTAAAGTTAATGGAGAAATACCACGATGATACAATTATCCTGAAAGTTATGGGATTATTCAGTATAAATTACAGTTTTTGCTGATATTTACATTTACATACGCCCACTGTATTTTTTATGGTGATGTTCTGGCAACCACAGCTGCCGGTATTTTACCGTAAATTAAACAGATTTTTTTTACAGTGTACCTAAAAACTTTTAAAAAGCTTGTGTGGCAACAACATCCACTTCACTTATACCCCTATTCTCATTAAATGTGGAAAACCACAAAACCTCTTCAGGACTCCCAGTTATAATTGTGTGCAGCAGTTGTAAAACATGGGGGAAAGATTATTTATACAGCTTCATTCTTCTGTGCTCTGTTTGGTGATGCATTTGCCATCTTATCCTCTCTTCATGGTAGCCCTGTGAGCAAAAGGCTCATAATGTACAATGTTTAGGGCTGTGTTCAATTCGCGTTATACTTTATACTTTTTTTATACTCTCAGCAGCACAGCCTCGACGGAAAAATTAACTTCTCTTGGTGTTGTTTCGGCCACAAAGTCATAAAATAATTGGAAGATTATTGTCTTTTGACCATCTTGAAGAAGGATGTTCCTCACCCTCTGAGATATTGATTCAGTCCAGAACATTTAAAGGTAAACCTAATTATAGTTATTCCTTTCAGTTTTAATTTCCATAAACTTGCCCAGCTGGCTGATATCCATGCCAAACTCAAACCATAATATGTATTTGCAACCTAAGTTATGATTGTACTTCACAGTTAGTGGCTTATTTTCTCTTGGTCTTTTTATCCATCATCGTCGTTTTGTCTTTTGTTTTTTCTGTTTATCACAATGTGGCAGAACGTGATTACTTGACATTAACTTGTACTGTATTTCAGGAAACAACTTTAAAAATTGGCTTTATTTCTATAGAATTATTCTTTATTATGCCAGAAAAGCAAAGAAAAATATACTAAAATGTGAACAATATAGACATTTTAAGGTATATGATCTACTACATTATAAGAAATTGTCCAAAACGGTAAAGTCTGGCAGGAAATTACTTTGTATTTTTTAAAATACAGATACTATACAGCATTTTAAAAAATAAATAACTGTAGAATAACTAGTTTTC
The DNA here is from genome assembly GCF_030273125.1 of Centropristis striata. Classification (NCBI taxonomy): domain Eukaryota; kingdom Metazoa; phylum Chordata; class Actinopteri; order Perciformes; family Serranidae; genus Centropristis; species Centropristis striata. Next base: position 33,391,329 of record NC_081531.1, on the reverse strand, counting down.
CTTTTTACAATAGCTTTAAATAAAATGTAAAGTTTTACTGTAAACAGAAAGTTGCCTTAATTTTACATTCAGCATTATAGTGTGTATTTTCTGTTTTTTTTTTTTTTTTTTTTTTACAACTCACTGTAATTTAACAATCAAGACTATTAAACAATCAAATAATACTGTAAAAAAAAAAAGATTTTAGCTTCCATTCAAGATAAGTAATAAAATTTGATTTAAAATGTACCTTTTTTTATGGCATTTGCACTCAGTGTAAAAAAATACAAGACTGTAAATGCTGGAGATGGAAAGCCTTTCAAATGTAGAACTATAATATATAAAGTTAATGTTCTATCTTTTATCAAGACAGATTAATAATCCATGGTTTCAAGTGAATAAGGTCTTTAAAAGGGTCCATTAAGGGCTTAAAGTGGACATATTATGCTCATTTTAATTTTATATTGTATTTTGGGTTTCTACTAAAAACATTCTGACATGCTTTAATGTTCTAAAGACACATTATTTTTCTCATACTGTCTGAATATACCTGTTTTTACCCTCTGTCTGAAACACTCGATTCGAGCGCCTGTCTCTTTAAGACCCACCTCCTAAAAAAGTCCAGTCTGCTCTGATTGGTCAGTGTTTTCAGGTGTGCCACATCGGTTCTCTAGGCTTTTCTGTGCTGTCAATGCAGCCGGGACGTTTTTTAGTAAAGCGTATTTTTACCTAAATTGTGACATTATAAACTTAGAGAAGTCCTAACGACTTGTTTAAAAGGCACAATTTCTGAATACTGGCTGTATGCATGTCTCCATGGATTAAGCGCTTTGATACTTTAACAGTATTTAACACCTAGACGTGCTTTATAATTTACAAAAGTAATTGAAATCTCACTTTTTATGTTATGGGACCTTCCACTCTGAGTTTTTGATCGAGATTGTATCTTCAACAAAAAAAACCCCTTGCAGTTTTAAATCAGCTCTCAGTAACAAGGACCTTTATGATGCTGTATTTGAAAACTCAATATATCAGCCCTTGATTTAATTACTCTCAACAAATGTGCAAAGGCAGCAGTCAAGTGACTCTTGAGCCTCTGTAAAAACATCACATAAAATCACATAGAGCAATGATTACCCAACCACAACCTTTCACTAATGTGACTGAAGAACAGTTTATAAAATTACTTTTGCAGTACAGGGAAATAAAATCGGGACTATCATTGCCATGTGTGATTTTATTCTATGTTGTTTTTCATTAGCTATAAATGTATCAATGCCTCCAAGGAGTAAGGCCGTGTGTTTTAGAGTTTAATAATTACAGTGGAAACATTTGCTTTGCAAACTCGTAACTGCAACAGCAGAAGGACTTTACAACCACCATGTTTCAGCTTCCTTTTGGTTCAGCTATGATAATCCTTTGTTAGCCCTAAACCTGGGAGGGCTCCACAGTGAAATATCTCAACACTTGTTTGATGGTTTGGTGCAAAGTTTTGTACACACAACCCTGGTTCCAGGTGATGATTTCTACAGTAATGACTTCACTAATTCCATTAATTTTCCTTTAGCATCACCAGGGGTTCCTGTTGGTGGATTTTAGTGAAATGTCTCCAACTATTGGATGGATTGCCATGAAAGTTGGTGCTCCAAGTTCTGGCTCTTTGGACTAACAAATGGCATTTTTTTGAATAAACTGAAAAAAGTATGCCTTGCGGGGAAAAAAACAGACATTATCCATCATTGTAAAATCGTTACTTATGTTGATCTTTGAGTATCACAGCTGGAGAATGATGATCTGAGGCTGGTTTGATAAATCAGACTCACAGGATGAAGTTCAGAAAAACAGAAGAGCACCTGAAAATAATCTATCAGCTCTGGTGTCTGGTTTGTACACACATTCCTGGTTCCAGGTGATTCCATGAATTTTCCTTTAGCGCCACCATGAGGATCACATTTGTGATTTTGATTGAAATGTCTTAAACTATTGGATGGATTGCCATGAAATTTAGTGCGGACATCCATCTTCCCTTCAGGATCTTTTTTTTTTTATCTCTTAGTGATCACCAGACTTCCTCTGTAGCACCACCATCAGGTACAGATGACAGTATGTCCCACACATAAACTTATACCTTCATAAGAATATGTTAATTATGTTTTTGTTTACATTTAACACCACTGTCCGAAATACGATTCAGGATTATAATCCTTTGTATAACTGTGGATGTAGTCACCTGTTAGTTGGTTCGTCTGAATAAACAGCTGACTTCTGAGAGTGTCTTATAGTCCAACCGAACACTTAACAATACATTTATAAGTGACCAAAATGTTAGTTAACTTTGAAGTGAAAACACATTTAAAAGGGTTAGTGTTCTAATGGTAATGACCTGTCAATCATACAGTAGCCCCACCCTAAAGCATACCCTAACTTATCGTTAAGTTTACTCTAAATGGCATCATAATTTACAAAATGAACATCACGCTGTATTTAAGAAGCCTGAAACTAGCAATTGAGACCAAAAACTCATATGATAATGTTTACTGAGGTAATAAATCAAGTGAGAAGTCTGGTCATTTTCCCATTGACTTACATGCAAACTGAGTTCTTTCTGCAATCAGTGATGTTGCCCCCTGCTGGCCATTGGATAGTATGCAGGTTTAAGACAATTTTGCATTGGTTTCACTTGTAATACTTTCTTGTAACATGATGTAGGCCTGACATGACTTCCTGTTATTGGTCCAAACCATCCTAAAAATGCATTTACACTAGAAACAAAAGGGATCAGGCCCAAGGGCAACACGAATATTAGCGAGGCGTCTTCGAACGCAACAAATAACGAATTCAATCCATAAAATTAGGGACCCTTTATCAAATTCATTAAAATATGATCCAGAAGAAATTCATAGAATCTTTAAAAACTACTATGAGGCTTTATATTCACAAGCTGAGACGGTTGACGAAGAGAAAATAAAACTATTTCTGATTTCACTCTACCTCCCTTCTATAGGCTCTGAGCAAAATAAACATTTGACCTCCCCTATTACAAAAGATGAATTAGATAAAGCCATAGGTAGACTGGCGACTAATAAGAGTCCTGGGAGTGACGGTTATCCAAGCGAATGGTACAAAAAATTCAAAGAAATCCTTGCTCCGGTACTATTGGATTCATTTAATTGGACGCTTGAGAAGGCTATAGCCCCACCATCTTGGAGGGATGCTGTGATATCTGTTATTCCCAAAGAGGGGAAAAATAAAGAATACTGCGAGTCATATCGCCCAATATCTATACTAAATGTAGATTATAAACTTTTCACATCCATTATCACTAAAAGATTGGAACATTTTCTACCCGACCTGATACACGAAGACCAGACAGGCTTTGTAAAAGGACGCCAAACACAGGATAACATCAGGCGCACCCTTCATATTATAGACCATGTTAACAAACACCATACAAGCGCTGCCCTGATCAGCTTAGACGCTGAAAAAGCCAGGGTTGGTTGACAGGGTTAGTTGGGACTTTTTATATAATGTACTAGAAACAAAAGGGATCATCGGTCAGTTTGATCAAGACCAAGACCACCTCTTTTCATTTGGTCCAAGGTCCTTTTTGGATTAAACAAAAGAGTCTGGACCAAATTAAGTCCGGACCAAAAGTAAGCAAGTGTGAAAGGGCCTTTAATTGTAGTGATGACCTTTAACTCTCAGGGGACCAGGTCTCTACACTTCCGTTAAAAACAAACTTGTACTGAGCTTTATTCTGTAGGATGTAAAGAGTTAAATTCTATATTTTAGAATGTGTCACACAGGTATTCAGTGCATACTGTAAATCCTGTCTACACCTTCCTGCATGTTTCCCTTGAAATGAGCATTTACAGGTTGTTTCAACTCTGCCCCCAGGCCTTTTGGCCCTCAGCCATGTCACAGTTGTTGGGCCCCTTCAGTTCAACAGGAACTCCAGCGAGGAAAACCTTATTCATCATCGTAATATCATAACTTGTGCCGATCTTTGAGTATCACAGCTGGAGAATGATGGTCTGAGGCTGGTTTGATAAATCAGACTCACAGGATTAAATACTCGTACAGAAAAACAGAAGCGCACCTGAAAATAATTTATCAAGTCTGGTGTCTGGTTTGCACTCTCCACTGCACAGTTGCAAATGGAAAATAACCATATTTTCAAACGTCTTAATAATTTTGGCACCCCTTGACGGGGTAGATTATATAAAGAGAGGTTTGTTTTTTTCCTATTGATTAAATTTCTGATGTGACTGAAGCATGATCAAAAAAGTAGCCCTAAATGAATAATGAGATTGGAAACACAATGACGGTTGCCATAGACTTTGGCAGAAGATGAGAGAGAGCTGCAGGGACATTTGCTATTTATCCCCTACCACGATTAATGACTTCACTTGCTTTTCTGATATGCTTTCCAGTTCACCCCATGCTGACACTGAGAAGCCAGCGGGACGCATAAGCTCTGCTGTTCTTTTACATTGTTCTGCTGGAACTCGTCCAGTTTCTCTCCTTTTTTTTGTCTTTGTTCCATTGTTTTCACTGGGTTCGGTTCTGCTCGCACATCTGCATGTCATGTTGGCCTCAACATCTTGACCTGAACGTGAAGTTTGTGCCACAATGTTAACCCAAAAAGAATTATTATGCTGTTTGAAATATCTTAAGTGCACAAACCTTCTGTTTCTCTTACAGAATTTTATGGAGGTGAATCACTCTGCATAATATCTCTCTACGCAGAACATGACTTTGCGTCTGCACCCACTTACATGATTATACTATCCTCTCTCCAGCATATGACCTTGTGTGTGTTTTGAACATATCTGATGCATTTTCCAGGCATGTTTTACAGTGTTTTGCCCACATCAGGTTTAGATTAGTGGGATCCTGGCCTTGATTGCTCTAGTTCATAAATCACGACTTATGATTAGAGCTCTCAACTGCTCATTTAGAGATTAGAGACTTTAAGTTTGGGCATGAACTTTTACAATGCCACGTTGCCTGTTGCACATTGTCGTCCATATTTTGATTCAGACAGAGATAAAGAAGAATATAACGGCCTTATTCCAGCTAAACACTCAGTTTTATAGGTTAATAGCGTCATATGACTTCATCCTACTCCCTTCAAGATGCTTAGCCAATGAGAAATGAACTCAGTCTTCAGGGACTGGCAGGGCCAGACTGATGTGGCCGAAATCCAAACGCATACTAACCGCAGGCAGCAGGACTTTACTTCTCTTCTGGGCCAAGGTTAAAGGCATAACGTGACATTATGAAATTCAGCAGATTATTTGTCTTCGCCAAGAACTTGTCACATTATAGGGAAAACTTTGCCATTTTGTTTCACCATAATGGCTCGCTAGCATCATTAGCATTCCCTGTTGAAACCAGGAGGCCAGAAACAGCCAGAAACACAGTTTGCTCTACTTCGCACAAATTAAACCTTCACCAGAATACATTATGCATATGCAATACTTTTATTCTCTTGATGAATACAGGTTGCAGTTCTTTGCAAAAAGAAAAGGTGACTCTTTTTCTGGTCAGTTACCACTGGACTATTTCTGGACACGCTACAGGCAAGTCAAACATGCTCTGAGTTCGGGTTAAACAAAGGACCCGAAGCAGCCAGACCACCCAAAACATTCATGAGTAAGACTACGAGCAGCCAGAGCTCGTGTCCTGCTCTTCCAGTGCTCTGTATACACTCTGTGACTTTGATCACAGCTCCTTGATTGATGCCATATTTTTCATTTGCCTGGGTTTGTCTTTGTGATCCAAATTATAGTGTGAAGAATAAATGTCAGAACTCTAAAACAAGCCCCCCACTTTTGGGTACTTACCATATTCCCTCTCATAAAGACACACATGGTTCTACTTAATCTCTTTCTTCATTCTGGGACCTTAAAAACCTCTTGATTAGAGTAAATGGAATATGAAACCTCAGATTTAGGGTCTTGATGGTATGCCTTTGGATGAGCAACTCAAATGAAACATTAAATTATTTCGCATACAGCTGCACTGAAGCAATATTGAGCTGTCTGCGTTATAAGACTTTTGTGTTCAACATATGCTCTAATGCATAGAGACCACTTACTCTCCAGATTTTTGCTTGTCTGGATATCAACAACTTTGTACTAAAACACAAAAATTTACATTCCACTCTTGACTTTGACAGATGAAACTAAACCAAACTCATATAGCATCAAACCTTGCAACACACAGATGCTCCAATACCTCCGCTTCCACTGTAAAAAAAAACAATAGAAACCGTAAATGGTCATCTGTCTGTATTGAAGTTGTATACATTTTGTGGTTATATTTCTACAATGAGAAATGTGAGAACATCACAATGCAGAAGGGTTTCCCTCTAAAACAATAGTAACCAACCTGGGGGTCGCAAAATGATTAACAGCCAGGAAACCAAAATGACAAATAAACCCATAAATCATGTTTATTTTTTAGACTTTGCTATAATATTTCAGGCTGTCCTCATGAACCATTCATAAGATTTCCTAGTAATAGTAATGTACTGAAATTCATAGGTATTTCATGAAATTTTGTTCAGTGCCATAGCAAAATATTACCACTTACAGTCATATTAAGTATGACCGTAAATGTCTTTTTAAACAGCCTAAACATGTTCTGTTTTGGTGCCTAAACCTAACCACTTTATAGCATTAACCCTTTATCAGACGAAGAACCGTATTTGGTAACTTCAGCGGATATCCAAAATAAAAATATTTCGAGAAAAAAGTTGCAGATTTACGAGATTTGAAGTGGCAAATCTACAAGATTTAAAGTCACAGATTTAAGAGATTTAAAGTGGCAAAAAAGTCACAGTCTCGTAAACCTGCAACTTTTTTCGCGCAGATTTGCCACTTTAATCTCTTAAATCTGCAACTTTTTTTGCGCAGATTTGCCACTTTAATCATTTAAATCTGCAACTTTTTTCTTGTTGATTTGCCACTTTAAATCTCGTAAACCTGCAACTTTTTTCGCGCAGATTTGCCACTTTAATCTCTTAAATCTGCAACTTTTTTCTTGTAGATTTGCCACTTTAAATCTTGTAAATCTGCAACTTTTTTCGCACAAATTTGCCACTTTAAATCTCTTAAATCTGCAACTTTTTTTCTTGTAGATTTGCCATTTTAATCTAATAAATTTGCAACTTTTTTCTCGACCCCATTTTGATATCCACTGAAGTTACCAAATATAGTTCCCAGCCTGATAAAGGGTTAACAATGTCTTTAAAACCGTGTTTGTGATGTTTAAAATGTTAATGATGACGTAGGATACAATGGTGGTCACACGGATAACAATGCATTGCAGTCGATTTGAGTACTATGATAAACAGCGATAGTCACATGTCACATTTTGTAGAATATAATAGTTTTAGTAAGTAAGAAATCATATGAATCCTTTCATGAGAATTCATTGAATCTTTTTACTTTTTTTTGGTGAATAACTAGATTTCTTAACCTCGCCAGGCTCCTAAAAATGAACATATTTGACGTATGCCGCCCATCAGTGTTGAAAGAGTTACTTTTAAACAGGTTAATGAATATGTGAAATGTTTGCAACTTGTGCCATATTGCAATTATCATCTTTTATAGTTCAATGTATTGTTTCATCATTCCAAAACCGTTATTAAGTTTAATATGAAAACATCATTTGATTTTCAAAATAGCTAGCGATTATTAACTGTTGATAGACTAATCAATTAGTCGACTAACTGCCTCAGTTCACCAATAGAGACATTTTTCGCTCCAGGAGAGGTAAATCTTCCAGGCCGACAGTCTGGCTTCTTGCTGAACCTGCAGCTGAAGTGAAGAGACAGCTGCTGTACTTAGTCCTAATCAAATTCACTCCACTATTAATTATCTACGATGAGAAAATAAACCCACCTGTATTCAGAAACCAATACTGGTTTCACTGCATTCCTTTTCTCCAGCCTTACTGGAGTTCAGTCAAGGGTTTCCAACTGTCTGATAGCAGTCTGAAAAAGGGGGGAAAAGCATTGCCTGTGTCTTTAGATGTAATCCAGCCTCACGGTTGGAAAAGGAGGACATTGTTTATTGGACTCCTCACAACTGAACCCCAATGAAACTGTCAAGTAGCGTTATAAAAGCCTTCTCTTTTATATTGTCAGTGATTCTGATTATATAGTGAGATATGCAGATTAAAATGAACTACTTCATGTTTATCGTTCGCAGTTTAAATGTTGAAATAAATCCCAAAATATGAACTAATTCATGTTATTTTTTTTCATTTTCTGTAATGCTTCAACAAGATGTGTTTTTTGAAAATTGTTGCCAATTTGTCTGCAGACGTTCAGGCTTGTTTTTTCAGACTAATCGGGATACAGTTTGCATAAAAATTTAAGATTGAGTGACCATGTTAACTGGTGACTTTCAGCTGTGGTGCTCACAGTTACTTACATCAATGGTTCTAAAAACACATTAAAAAGTATCCCAAGGACACTTGCAGCCACGACACATTCAGCTGAGTCACCAGTTAACATGGTCACTTGTCAAACTGTTATACCAGTCATCATTTTAAGAGGAGAAAACTATTGGAGTGACACACTATACGACAAGGGAACAAACTATGACGCGACTCTGGCAAGCTAGGTGTTGTCAGTCACAGGGTGAGCATTGTTAACTGTTGCCAAAGTTTTGTTTATGTTCATTAGTTCCAAAATGATGCATTCAGTTAACCAATAATATTAGCATGTCATGCACAACACTGCATTACACTGACCTTATAACTAAGAGAACCCCATTATCTTCTCCTGCGTCAACTCACGCACTCAAGGAAACACATCTTTAGTTCACATCACCCCTAAAGCTGAAACTAGAGGCTGGTGCTATTGTTGGCTCGGTACTGATACTGCTGTTGATTATGTAAAATGCCAGTCAGCTGCTCTTTCTTTATAATGCCAGACCTAACATCAAAGGGAACAGGTCTATTCAGGTCCATTGTAAACAGGTAAAAAGGCTGTTGTTTTCTGTAGTGTCTGGTGTCTGTACGCTGCCCTAATCGCATCAACATCATGGATAAAGGCTAAAATGTCTGCATTGCGTAACCTGCTATCAAAGCTTTGCATTCAGACACTACATGCTTGAGTTCAGAAAGTGTTTATTACTCGTCTTACATGCTCTGAAATTTAGTATTAAACTCTGGCCAAAGGAATGTCCTGAGTGACCCTATCTTCACACAGACACAAACAAGCTCCAACTGGAGTCAGGGGTTTATCTCTGCAGATCTCCAACATACTCCCTGTGGCTTTTTCTTTTTAAAAAACCTATTATAAACCAGACATTCAGATTGGGCCAAACATGAACACCTTTTTAACATTAGAATATGCAGACGATAACAAAAAGTAGAGCAGATTTTAGATATTGTGTTACCATCTCTGTCCCATATATCCTCATGCATGTTTCCTCTCAAGCAGGTCAAAGGTGAGTGTTGCAGTGACAGGTGAGCAAATCATCTTTGTGAGGCTTGGAGCTGAGCCACAATGCTGCAATCACATTGTGTCAGCAGAGTCCAGTGTTATCAACAGAGGCATCAGAAAGCTTCCCTGCAAAGTTCCCACATGACAAGTTTAAGAATGTTTACATGGAACTGTTTGCAGCACAAATCAAACTAATACATCCCAGATTAAGACATTAATTATTAGGCATGGAAAAACACATGGTCTTTCCCATCTAAATCCAGCAGAGAGTTAGATGGGAAGAGTGATGCAACTTTTATGTCAGTACGAATATAAAGCCACTAGCAACTGTCAGCTAACTTAGCTTAGCACAGATACTGGAAACAGGGAAACAGATGTCTAAAAGTAACACGATCCAGCAACTCTAAAGCTTGCTAAAAACATGTATCTTGTTTGTTTGATTGCAGCATCGGCATTCATTGCCATTGTCAGCAAACTCTTATCCAATATATATGTTTGCCGAGTTTGCCGAGGTCCGGATGCAGTAAGTAACATCCAAAAAGATCTAAAAAAGAATCTTGAAGTTGTTTGCAAACTGATAAAGAGACAAAGGGGAGATTGTGTACATTTGAGTAAGATTGAATGATGTTATAAAGAAAGTAACTGGTTGACTGTAAAGCAAGAGTCTGAGCACCTCCACGTTTCAGACTAAAACAGGCCTAGTGGAAAGCAAAAGGGGAGCCAACTTTTGACACAAGGATATAGATTGCAAGAATAAGCAAGACAAGGTAAGTATAGCTCCAAAGAGGAGTCTGAACACATGGGAATAAACAACAGTTAATGACACTCACTCTGTGAATGACAGCTCCTGCTGTGCAATGTTTGTTCCACTGTCAAATAGTGTTTCCCTCACGTGGTTTCCTCCTGTTATAATGATCACTGGTGTTACAGTTTGATGAGTGTCCATGTTAACTGGTGAGTGACTAAGATCAGAGATATATTTGCTTTTAAACCAAGTGTTCACGTAGACAACCAGCTTTGTCATGAACAAATTTGTTTACATACTTGCCTATGTACTACATGTGTTATTACCACTAGAGGGCACACCAGAGACCCAAGACCATAAAGATCTACATGGCGACACTCTTACAATATTATTTAGTGGAAAATTGGTTTCGGTTGACCGGTGACTGATAAAACTGCCGACACCGTCCGCTCCACTCCCACTCCTTTTCCAACATTTCTGCCCTGCACAGACGCATCGGTCTTGGACTGGTTTCCATGATTTAATTAATAGACGCTACTGATCTGTCGCCAGCTATTTTGACAAGCATATTTGTCACTGTGCACAACCCCGTACTGCCCCCACCCTTCATCTTGCAGACATTTCTGAGGATCTGCAAAACCGATACAGCATACACAGTGCTGTTCAACACAATTAAAAACAAGTATATCACTGGCCTAAGTTGCTTTTCATACAGAGTTTAAGCAGCAGAGGACTTAATGATGTTGTGCTCACATAATTGCTTTCGACCACAACCACACAATAAACAAATATGTGTCAAAAAGTGTCATGCAGTTTAACTCAGCCACACTGAGCTGAATCATTAGAATAGTTTTCCATTAGCAGAGGTCAGCTGCAGATCTGTCATCACTATTGTTTGCAGGCAGATGCTGTTACTGCTGCAGTCAGCAGACCTCCTCAGAGATGCACATTAATAAGGCTGCTGGTTGGGCCTTTCCACATACCCATTCAGAATCACATGCACTGTGTACAAAGCACTGCTTTGAGAGTGGATATCTTTAAAATGGTCTGTGGTGTGCAGTCCATCTGACTCAGCAATGGTTGCAAAAACAAAAATCTGCTGCTGATCAGACAGAAGACGCCACATAAATTTGTCATTGGGATTCTCACCCTAATTACTTGCAGAAACTCTCAGGTCTTCACCAGTTTATAATGGTTCACTAATTAGGGGTAAGCCTTTCTTGGTAGGGGAACTATTAAAGGGAGCAAAAGAATTTGAAATTATGTTTTTTAAACAGGAAATGCAATGATGCACTGCTGGCTGACCCAGCTACATTGTGGCTCTTGCAGCAGCGGTTAGTGAAACAGGACTCATTATTTGCCAAAGTGAAATGGGCAGTGTCATTCAGTAGTTTTTAATGTAAAAGCAGTTAGTGGTTTAATGTTTCGCCCGAGGACAAAGTCATATTTATTCAAACTTGGGCCTTACTTTGGAAGTTTAGGCTGGTTTTGATAAAACTGTATACAACAAATAATTTGCTGAGATCCGGGAACACTGCAACAACAATACTATAAAATCCTAATTGGGGAAATAAAATACAAGTGGTTAAATGATTAGATTGGTTGTTAACAAGCCACCGAATTATCTAAACCACTTATTCGGAGTTAACAAACCCTTTAATTCACATAATGACAGTAAGGATGGCAAAGGTGGGCCAGGAAGTGAATCTCTAACCCTACTGGATGCTTAAGGGACAGTTTGTTCAGGATTTTATTCATGAATCTTAGCAGTTAACTTGTTCAAACAAAACTACACAAGATTGAACTATATCAAGGTCCTTAGTTACAGATTTTCCACAATACACCGAACACAAACAATACACTCTATCAGAGTTAATCCAGAAAGTACCAGACCTATTACATTAAAGTTGGTTATTGTACATACCTGCCAAAAAGAGAAAACATTACCAACAAAACCAAAATCAACAACAAAAAGCATAAAAAGAGACAAGCACACAGCAGGGAAACAAGTCATATAAGTACCTGAATCAGAATATGATAGTTGGGTAAGCACAAATAATGTGACGGAAACAAATATTTTGTCTATTCGGAGTTGCTAATTATCATTATGGGAAAAAAAGCCATCATTGACATCTGTCATCTGCATGTTACTTGAACTTGTAGAAATACTTAATAATTATCATTATTATATCCCAATAAAAAACAAAAAAAGCCCATTCCCATTCCCAATCCTCTAACCAAGCATGATTGAATAGAGTTGCAGATAATACATATTATGGGGTTACATTGCTTCTATTTATATAGAATCTCAGAACAGACCCTCAGAGAGAGTGCTGTACTATAACTAGAATTTAATTTTCAAAAAAACTAAAGGTAAGGATCCAATTTGTGAATATCAGTCATGTGACAATCTCCAAACAGTCTCCATTGAATAATTCATGTTGCTATTTGTCTGCCCTCTGTAAAAGATAGTATCACTTTAATAGAAATCAACTGTTTTAAAGGGTGGGATCATTAATCATTGGTCTTGAGTTTAATGTAAGAGATTTATTTTTCCAAATCAAAAGCTTCATTTGAGAGAAGCGGGGTGAAGCCAAACATTCTTTCTGATAAGAAGTCTGGCTCAATTAAAGCCATCGAACCTGCAACCAGATATGTGTCTAAACCCAGGCAAGAGGCAACTAGGGGAACAAATAAATATTTCCATTGGCTCTCCTCCAGGTTTTGCTCTATCTGCTCTTATGTAGGTCAGACTATTCAGCCTTTTTGACATATCACTTCCTTCTTAAAAAGTAGGAAAAAAATGTCTGACACAAGACCTCCCATGCTAGACTCTGACCTTGTTCTCAAAGTCCTCAGACATGCATAAGTCATCACACCAGAATCGCACAATTCACAATTTCCACCTTCTCACACACACACAGCTGCATTCTTGGACTGGTCATAGACACAGACAGGGAGAATGAGTCCATGTCATCCGGCGGAAAATATCCGTAGTTGCATGTCTGAAATGTTGACCGTGAAACAAATGCACGGCAAAGTAGACTTTATAGGCTGCAGTGAGCTGCTAGGAGGCATGCTGGCCACCCATTTCCCATATGCACTTACTGCGGCTGCACATGCGAAAGCTGCTAATTAATTTGGATATTCCACAGAACTTGGGCATATGTTCTGGCACATTTTATATAGTCCACACTGCATCTGCTTCCTTTCTTTCTTCTGTTTAATTTTAATGCTGACCCTTGCTACAAGTTTGCTCAGCATGTGCTCCGTATTTTTTCCTCCCTCTGGCAGTGTTATACATTTTTTGGCAAAAACTATGCATTACTTTATCCGAGGAAAAGGTTTTTAGTTCATTTAGCATTCCCTCAAACCTTATAGAGTAGCTTATGGACAGATGTGCCTTCCTTATACTTAGAAGGCTCATAAAGTCTTGAAGGATTTGAATTTAAATGTGCAAATTACGTTCCTATGTCACAAGACTGCATTCTCAATAACAATTCAAGGGAAACATATTTTCTCCTACAGTTGCAGTACAAAAAATGTAGCTAATTAGTACATTAGTAAAAAAAGACTTGGTTAGATTTGGTAAAAGACCAGGTTAGGGTTAAAATGAGATGTTCGTTATAAAGTTTAACTTAACCGTGTTTGTTTGACCCATTCATCCATCCCAACCTCCTTTCTACAGTTATGAAGACTTTGATGGAACCTTATTTGCAATTTGTCAAAAACTAACATAATCCGAGGAAACGTGTTTCCTTTAAAGTGTAATGGACAATGCTGTTACGTTGTATTGGGTAATCATTTTTAGGAGACCAGGCTGGTCAAAGGACAACTGGACATTCTTTAGGATTTTAACATGTTTCACCAAATGGTTATTTTGTGATGTTTGGTGTTGTATTAGTGCTTGTCAGTCACAATAGCTCTCAGTGCTTCTCCATTTTCTTGTTCTGTGCTGTGAAAAGATCTAATAAGCTTGACCAGTTAGCAAGCTTAGTTCATTAGTTTAGCTTGGTCGCTAACAGGACATTACATTCATCCAGTCAATCTAAAAAGCATATCAGAAGTGGAGAAAGTTATACTTAACAGAGGATATTAATACAAGTTAATTAAAAATGACTTGCTTAGGTTTAGTAAAAGATCAGGGATTCGGTTAAAATAAGTTTGTTACTTAAATTTAACTTACCTGTGTTATGCAGACTTTGATTGGAAATGTACTTGCAATTTGTCAAAAAGAAACATGATGAAGAAAAATGTGTTTCTCTTAAAGCGTAACAATTATGTTTCATTGTATTGGATAGTAATTTTTAGGAGACCGGGCTGGTCTAAGGGTGACATTCTTTAGGTTTTAACATGTTTCACAAAATGTTTAATTTGGGAAGCATGGCGGCGTGTAAGCTAGTGCTTGTCAGTCACGATAGATCAACGAGCTTCTCCATTTTCTTGTTCTGTGTTTACTCCATCTGGCTTTTTTTGTTCAGACAGTGAAAAGATCTAATAAGCTAAACGGCCAGTTAGCAAGCATAGCCCGTTAGATGTCATAACTGTATGCAAACCATTGCTCAGAAGTGGAGAATATTATACTCAACAGAAGATGTTGATAAAAAGTGAAGGGGGCATCACAGCGAGTGTGCTTTGAGGCAAGAGGCTGATATCAACATTAAATTAATGCAGCGCAGGGGGAAAAAATCAGTAATAGTCATAACTGGTCATGAATGGCTTTATTTTTGGAATAAATACACTGAAGTCAAAGACAATTACAAATGCCTGTGTAAAAAAAAAAGATTTAAAAAGTATTTACAAATTATTTTTGCACAGAGCTGAATAAATATATACATAGTATACAATACAGCCCATGTAGGTCATAGGTTTCTTTTGCTGTACAAAGTGCAAAAGCTGATAAAAAATAAAAATCCAACTGATGCAGGATCCATCCTGTAGTTGGATGTTGGACTGGACAATGTGGCCCCTTTAAAAAAAAAACAAAAAAAAAAAACAAGAGTATAATGGATTACAGGATTTCATCGTGTGTGTAGAAAAACCCCCAGCTTGGCTCGGGCTTTGGGGCCATGAAGAAGGAGATCCAGGAAAACACACAATCTGTACAGCATTACGGAGGGCATGCCAGTTTTTCTTCCCCTCTCAGCTTTATCGTGTCATTGATAATAAATTATCTGTAGTAACTGTGCCAGACAGGCATGACTCAACATAGCTGAACACTATGAACTTAGAAGACAATTGTTACGGGCAAATGATAAAGGAAATAAAGGAAGCAATCAAATGTACTGAGTACAGAAGGCCGGAATTGAACACAGCGTGTGTGTGATATCAGGCTAAGCTCTTATCTCAGATGAGCAGCACCATGTTGGGATAAAGTCAGGCACCACTGGCTGTTGTCTTCTGCTCTGCTTTGTTATTAAAGCCACCAGTGTGACTTCAGACTCTAGTTTAAACTGTTTCCATGACTGGTGCTGAGTGAGGTTCTGCAGAAAATCAATGTCTGCAGCTTCCTAGTTTTGGAGGAGAAATTCTGGCTGCATCTAGTGTTTTTGGGAGTAAATCATGTAAATAAAAAAGTGGTTGTTAAGGTAGAAATCTGTCCAATGTTTTATCAACCTTGATCTGACAGCTGTTAACAAACAGCCAACAGATTTTAAAACATATATATACATATTTGCATGGTATAAACAAAGCAGCAGAAAATTATGTTAAAACAGAGCTACATCTGTACACAACCACATGAATTATGTGATCTGTTTTGTTTCTGAATCCCTGAAAAAACACAGATAAGGCCTTGATCAGACAGAGCGCTTTTTGCAGGTTTCAAAAAGCGAGGGGCACCTTTTTTTGTTAAAGCACACAGTTTTAAAAAAAACAGCACCTTGTTTGTGGACGTGCGCCGAATGTATCAGAAGCCAGAGTGATGCTCCATCATCAGCTAATGCTAGCTATCTAGCTTGATTAGCAGGGGACAGTTGTTATTCCAATGAACAGCCAACTCCTTTTGTCTTTTAGTGCAACTGAACAAAACTTTTTTTGACGAGCTGAAAACACAGTCTGCAAAATGATGTCATGCTGTATTGAAGAAGACTTGAAACTAATAATTGAGACCATAAACTCATTATGATGAAGTTTACTGAGGTAATAAATCAAGTGAGATGTAGGGTTATTTTCCTATTGACTTGCATGCAAACTGAATTCTTTTTGCAACCAGCTTAATCGCCCGCCGTTGGAATGCAAGTTTAAGGCATTTCTGCATTGGCTTCACATTTCAAACCACCTATCC
Organism: Centropristis striata; assembly: GCF_030273125.1. Taxonomy (NCBI): domain Eukaryota; kingdom Metazoa; phylum Chordata; class Actinopteri; order Perciformes; family Serranidae; genus Centropristis; species Centropristis striata. Next base: position 33,374,853 of record NC_081531.1, on the reverse strand, counting down.
TCTCAATTCATCTGACTGGATAAAGGAAGTGAGCAGTAAGCAGAAATAAACACATAAAAAATCAACAAATGCTTTACCCTTATTGAAAACAATGACAAAAAGCTAAAAAGCGCTCTGTCAGATTGTGACCTGAGATTGCAGATGAAGATCTCAATGAAAATCTCATTAAATTGTTGTTCTCAGTGTGAAGTTTTGTGATCATTACATTTATGTCCAGTTTGTAAAAAGTTATGCACCTCAATCCTGATATATTTGCTGTTTTGACAAATGAATAAGGTAATTTCTTGGACAATCAAAAAGCTTCAATGATCTACTTGCAAGACTCTAAAACTTTGAAACCTGAACAGTTAAAATGTTGTGACATGAGATATGTTCCAGACTCATAAGGTAAACTAGATTGATTGTTTTCAAATTCTGTATCTGCTGACAAGTAGGACGAGGGATTGAAATACATTTTATTTGACCTTCTATCATGTTATTTTGCCATCAGTTAGACCTGGATAATGTCTTTTAAAGCCAGAGTGATGGCAGTGAAAAATATCTTCCAGCATTTGTCCCGCAGCTTTCACTCGCCTTCCAATATTCTTGTTGTTCTTCCAAGCAAGTGTCCCATGATGCAGGGGTGGAAAACCTGCACCCGACAGACAGATTGTGTGTGATACTTGCAGGTGGGTTCAATTAAGTTCATATAAAACACAACAAAGATTTGTAGTTTATAGGTTTTAGTCACTAGCAAGGCCTTAGGTTGCAGAAGTCCAGCTCCTGTGGCTTGCGTAAGCCAGTGCAGTGGTCCCTTGGGAGCAGATGCCCAATTTGGGTTTTGCATTGCAACGGTCGTCTCTTGAAGCCCTTCCCACAGGTTCTGGAGCAAGGTGACCACTGCCCAATGTTCCACTCAGGACAAGGGTCTCCACAAACCCTCATTGCTGAAGGTCTTTGTGAAGGATCACAGTCCATCCCTGGCTTCCCGTCCGCTCTCAGACACTGCACCATCCTCCTTTGGGTCCCACTTCCACAGGTCACTGAGCACTGGTCCCAGTTTGTGGATATCCACTTTCCAAGAGCAGGATCCTCCTTGCTATAAGACTTCTTCAGTGTGTCTCCCCCCTTCTCCTTGACACTATCCTCAGCCAGGACACTGTTATGGGAATTTACACGTCCGTCCTTCTTCAGAGACTTGTCCTCTTTGGTCTGACGGGCGAGGTAGAAGGAGTAACGGATGCGAGGAGGCGTCATCTTGCCTGCACACAAAACCTCCACAGTCAGGGATTCTCCCAAGGGCTTCACGGCTTGTAGGGTCTCAGAAAGTCCAGAGGTGCCGCTGTAGCGCAGCAGGCTCCCCTTGACAATGATGTCCCTCTCTCCAGCTGACACTATGTAGTTCCCGTTGAGGAGGTAGTGGCCCACGCTGTTTTTAACCGCCAGATAGTTGTCGTCACTCCTCAATCCCTTGTAGCCTCGCTGACGGATGTCTACGTTGGCGGCGCCCACTGGTAACATGACCACAAAGTTGTAGCCGTGCCTGCATGCCAAAACACATCTCAGTCAGTGAAAGCTTATAATAGTGAGGTTGATAATGCTATCATGTTCGAGTAAGGGCGAGGGGATTAGAATGACGTAAGCAATATCCCATGATGATGTTGGTTTTACTCACTCAGGCTTTGTAAAGAGTCCTGACACCTTCTTGCAGCCTTTGCTATCACCACCGCAGATTCCACACTTATCAAACTTCTTGTTGGAGCCAATTTTCCCATCACAGCCTGCCTTAATGCACTTCCCTTGGACACACACTCCTGTGGAGTCTGGGGAGCATGGAGTCCCGTCCACAACCTGGAGTGTACGAAGAAACAAAAAAATAAACTTAAGTCATAAGAAGCAACCCTGTTGAATAGTGTTTTCCTCCCACTGAAATTATTTGTTCCCAAAGTGCATGGCAAGTGTACTCAAAATTCAGACAGCACAGCCACCTGTAGTGCTGAAGCCAGTTCATATGAACATTTGTTGGGGCTTTATGAAGAAATTAGTGCTGATTTGCATGTCCAAAATATTAGATTTGACACATCAAGCTAATGCATTTTTTTTAAATGGCCTGAAATGAACTACTTCCTTTTTGAAAAATGATCTTAGTTTAAAATATAAATGTACTCTATGAATATATCCAATGTATCATTTAAATATGTGGGATCTTGTGATGTGTAACTTTACAGAACTGCCAGTAGATTCTGTGGAGAAGAGTATCTGAAGTTAGGCTGTCAACCAAATTTGCCTCACTGCTCGTCTGTCTGCAAATATGTGACTGATAAGTTCACTTAATTGGGTTTTGTGTTCCCAGACGGAGACATTTTTTCATCATAAAATGTTTCTGACACCAAACTCCAGCTTGTGTGTTAAACTAAACTGAACACAGAAAGTACTGTAAACCCATTTTCCATTCAAAGTCATGACTCTGTGATTAAAACATGCAGCTGCTCTGTGATTCAGAGCAACGTGTCCCCTGAGTACTCTTATCTACTCCTCCTCAGCCGGTATGATGGAGTGAAGTGTGAACTCTGCCTCACTGCTGCTAAAGCTCACTCTACACCCTGCTATCTGAGAAGAATAAACTGTTCTTCTCTCCTTCATTCCTTCCTTCACTTTATGCGCTTAGACCAGAGGCAGCTGGCTGACATAAATTCTTAAAATCCTCACCCCGTATCTCAAAAACACAGACTTTTGTTCCAATCAAAGGATCTTTCCATCTGTTCAATACAAAGCAAAAAATACATGTGAGGTGTTGCCGTTTACCTTGGGTGCCAGGACGTAGAAGTAGCCTGTGCCGTTCGCCCTGCAGACCAGTTTACACCTGTCATCTGGGGACACTCCAGAGTACTTGGGTACCCACACCACAGAGGAATCGATGCGGTTGCTGTTGAAATTGCGGCCACTGTTCAAACACTGCTCCTCACGATAACTCTTACCTACACAGAGGGAGGGAGGGAGGGCACAGGAGGTGAGAGGTGGTAATACTTCTAGTTGGAAAAAATAACATCTTTGGAGATGGTTATCTGCCTCGTACCTGTGTCAGGGCAGCGGTTGAGGTTGCAAGAGCGGTATTTGACCCGAACTCCTTGGCAGTATTTACCCCCATTTGAGGGAACTGGGTTGTTGCACTCTCTTTTAGACAGCTGGACGCCTCCTCCGCATGTGCGTGAACAGACGCCGAACAAGCCCCACTTCCCCCAGCGGCCGTCCACCTGGAAATACACAAACCCAGCTGTGGCATATTGCAGACTGTATAGCAACCAAACCTGTCCTTTATCACACCCTGGTAAACATTGAGATCTGTGTCTTCATGTGAGCCTTACCTTCACATTTTGGGAGTGTTTGTCGGTGCAGACCCCTCTATCGCAGACCTGATTGTCCCCACAGTGGGTGCCGTCTGCCCAGGGGAAGTGCCGAGTCATGCACACCAAGTGGCCATTGGATTTTCCTGTGCACCACAGACGGCCGCATGGTGGTTGCATGAAGGGACAGGGCTTGGATCCTTCTCCGAACGCAAGCTCACACTGACGGTCGAGGATGTAGGATGATCCCGGCAGCACGTCAGGGAGGACCAGCGGTTTCTGTGGCTGGTCGAGCAAACATTCCCCTAAAAGAGGGAGACTCGGTGAGCAACACACTGAAGCAATGCCAGCTGTCATCTCTGGATTTATTGCTTTGCTTTGCCTTTGAGCACTTACAACTATGTATTAAAGGGATAGTTGGGATTATTTTGAAGTGTGGTTGTATGAGGTACTGGCATTACCCCATTTAAGAGAAGAAGGCCCTAGAGCTAAGCAATGTACTGCTGTGGAAGCTGGGGCATCAGCAAACCATTTAGAATATTTTCACCACTCTTCCTTGCCATCAGACGGCCCTGTTTAAGTTCACGCTGGGAGAACTGAAACCATTCTGTGCTTTCATCAAAACCACCAGACTCCATTGACAAAAACAGTAATTTTACTTTGCTAAACACAGGAGTTGCTGGTCTATCACTGCCTTGATCAGTTAGTTAGTGTTATTATGTGACTTTGGTGTTTTGAAGGTTTAGTTTAAATTTACCAATGTCTCACAATAACACAAACAAACTGAACGATCAAGGCAGCACTAGATCAGCAGTTCCCTGATCTGGGAGGTAAAATGACTGCTTTTGTCAATGGAGTGGATGAGAGCAGTGGCACTGGTTTTAGTTCCCTCATATAAACTTAAACAGGGCTGTCTGATGGCAAGGTAAAGGGGTGAAAATATTCTTAACGTAATGTAGACCTCAATTGACCTTGATTTTTATTATTATTTTTAGATGGGCCAGTGAAACACTGACTCTGGATAAATCCCGCATACATCCCCACTTCAAAAAAATCTTAATTATCCCTTTAAAGTAGGTGCCAACATTTCACTAAAATATTATCACAAAATCATGAAAAACCATGCATATGTATGCATCAATATTTCCACTAGCCTTTTCATTTTGTGTGTGTGTGTGTGTGTGTGTGTTGTGTGGGTGGGTGGGATTGTGGGTTGGAAGAAGTAAGCAGCCATTGCCCCTGTGATTTGGGCTCTTTGAAGAGAAAGTACAGCTTAATGTGGTGCATCTAGTGTATGCAACACGTACCACTACCGCACACAGACAAATAACACACACACACACACACACAGTGCCCCACCCACATCCCATCCTCAAACTCTTCCCGAAAAAACCCACAAGCTCTCATGTTTGATTCCATCCAGGGATAAAGTTATACTGCAATAATCTTAAACCTTTAGATCTGAGCTTGAAATTTGAGCTTTAAACCAAAATGACATGCAGCTTGCAAGAGTTCAAAGGTCAAAGGCATGGACTCTGTTTACAATAAATGGCACACAGAAACCATTCCAGGAACAGGCTAATCATAGGAAGAGTTTGACAAGCAGGTGCTTGGAAACATGAAAGATCAAGGTCAGTGGATGAGAAGGTTTCCAGGAGGAGGCTTTTTATCACACAGCTTCTCACCCTTATGAGGAATTTACACATCCAGAACAAGTCATTTCCACTGGGAAAACACTGGGTTCACTTGCTTTGAACTGCTTATTATGCCACTCGTGTTGCGGTGAATTCACAACAGATAATAAAGCAGTGAGTGAATGAGCTCTAAGTGGTGGCAAATTTGTTTCCTCCAATTTCACCGCAGATTTGGCAGCAGAAACGCTCTGATTAAGTGATAGTACAATACTATATAAACAAGTCACTCCACACCTCACCTCTTCCTTCCTACTCGCTCTCCAAAGAGCAATCATCAAAAACAACAGCTGGCACGCACTGTGTGTGCTGAGAAATGAACAGGTTACAAATGATTTTGGGCACAATTCTGCATGGGAACTGCCTCAAACATGTGGCGACATGTTTTTTTTTCTTCTCTCCGCTGCTTTTTGAAGTCTAGATTTATGACAGATGGCCATGTGAAACCAAGTTACAACATTGCTAGATAGAAATCACTCCATGTCAAGTCAAAAATGTTCTTCTGTCTGTGTCTCAATCTGGACCAGTTTGTGCCCTAGAACAGAAAGAAGCAAAAAGGTTTGTCTATTTGCAGTAAACCTGCATGGGAAACACTGGGCAGATACACCTCTCTGTCCAAACCACTGTGGCGACTCTCCCCAGAACAAGCCCTCTAATTTGGGACAGATGTGGGGGCAGTTTTAAAATAAATGTTTAGCATTGCTCCGAGGCCAAGTCCTGTGGTCTGGCCTGCTTGGCAAACAATCTGCATTCAACCGATGAATTTCCTTTTGGCTTCTGCCAGTCTTTTCTGTGAGCATGGTGCTGTAAGAGGCTCTGCAAATGTCACATTTGAAGCGAGGCTCACTCTGAAATTCTATCATGTTCTCACTTGCCATGTCACTCACTTTTACCTCAAATGATTGTAGTCTTGTTGAACATCAAGAGGCTGTTAAATGAAAAAAATTTAGTAAAAACCCTACATTTTTAAAGAAGAGCCTTCCCCTCTCCAACAACTGGCTGAAAGTCATAACTTGATCCACTGACAAAAACAAAACAATAGAACAGTGAGGAAAAAAGGCTCTCCTTATGTGATCATACCTCACTTTGTCACTCTTTTTACGTTTTACTCATAATTGCCTTATTTTTTATGTATACAATGCACAGTGCCCACAAGTGTTATGAAGATCGGGTCTCTGCATGCTATATATAATAGATTTTTTTTCTCATTTTTACAACCTCTACTTGCAACCTCTCTTGTCCTCTCCTCTCTGCTCTGTGTAAACAGATTTTCAATGAATATTTGTCACGTGACCGTCCGTCTCAGCAGAATCAATCATGGCTTCACAGTGTTGCTGAGAAGCAGAATTTAATGTTTTCAACAGGTATCTAGTTATTCTAGTTATTATTATTTCTACCATAAACTGTGTATTTTTGGAAAAGACTTCAACCACAACCGATACTGACTCAAGTGATGTCCTTTGATGCAGTTTAACAGACTTCACACAGCCACACAATGTTGTATACAGCTTTTTTTTACAGATGCATTAGTACTCTCCAAGACGTATACAGGCGATGTTTAGTTCCCTTAGTATGTGTCCCTTCTGACTTCACACTTCTTAAATCACACTGTGAGGCTGCTCACAGTCAAACACAGGGGTCAGGGGTCATGGAAACTCACCATGCCCGCTGTCCAGGAATTCAGTGATGATGGCAGCGCTGCAGGGGGACCAGGGGCTGGTGCGGTTGATCTGGATGAGAGTGGGAGACATCATGTGGTTGTCCTGCAGTTTCCCAAACACATCCTCACAGGCTCTCACATTGTCGTGTGGCATGTTGAACACGTGTCCTGCAGAGAGGAAATGAGATGTCTGATGTCTTTCATTAAAACATGGATACATTTATCAGTGATTCTGGATATGCACTCACACTACAGGAACAATGCAGTACTAATGTGTATTGAAGCAGCAACTGCTCAGGCTAAAAAACAAAGCCAACATGGAAAAACTGCAGTTTCTTGAATGGTCGAATGGTTAAGGTTGGCTCCAAAAGCAGGTCAATCCCTACAGATCCCCATGTTACTGCATGGGGGGATTTTTTTATGTAACTTACCCAGAGAAATTATATTAAGGTTTAAGGTCAGGCACAATTAAGGCTGTGGCTATTGGCCATGTTTTAAACAGTCTGTGGTATTGAATGATGGATGGCTTACCAAGCTCATGAGCAGTGGTGAAGGCTGAAGGCAGGCCATCGTCTTCGATCACAGAGCAGCTCCTCTTAGGGTCGCACATTGTGCCGACATCCGCCATGCCAAGAGTGTCACAGGTGGAGGCTCCACACAGATCCTGGACAAAAAGAAAACAACATTTTGCATTAGTACATCTGATAAGTACATTGTTATACATGAATAAATTACCTAACAGGCTTCTGGTACAAAATGTCAGGGCCTCCCCAGGCCTTCACCTACAAAATGTCACTGAAAGAGACACGTACCAACCAGGGACAGACTCAAAATGACGACAAGGAGACCAAAAAAGCTGCAAAAATAAACCAAGACACTCACATTGACTATGAAAAGGGCTAAACAACCAAAAACAGACACAGCATGACTACAAAGAGAAGCAAAACGATTACAAAACGGAGCAAAAATAACCACATGAAGAAAAGGACAACAAAAAGGCCCAAAATGACGCATTGCAACTTTAAAGAGACACAAAATGTCAACACAGAGACACAAAAACACAGAGAGATATGCAACGTCTACAAAGCAAAAGAGTTTAACCCATTGACGCCTAAAACTTCCTGTAAAACCTCTGGGCGATTTTAAAATAAGCCCCTAAAACCTGAAGTTTTTCTGGAAATTCAACAGAAGTGTCAACGCTTCTACTAAATAATAGATTTTCCAGCCTCTGTAGCAGATAGAAATGAAATTCAAAAAGTATTTGAGAGCTTATACAAATACTACAAAACGACGTAAACGCTTTCCAGGCTTCAATGGGTTAAACTGCTATGTCCTATGTAGGAGAGGTGGTGTCTGTGCCCAGGGGTCCATCGTCTCATAATGGGTCCACGGTGTCATGATAGCACTGTAATCTGTTCGTCTGAAACCTTTCTGATCACACAACTGTTTCTGTTTCTCGCCCTGTCTGACATCTTTTTAGTGATGTCACCTTGTTTCCAGCCCTCAGCAATTAACTTGGTGAGTACAATGTTTTTAATACCAACAAAAGAGACGGCCTAAACGACAAAAACAACACCCAAGCTGCAGCAAAGTGCAATTATCCCTTTTAGGTTTGTTTTCTAGAGATTGGGAAAAGATGCAATATTGTCAGCTTTCCACCACCAAGTCTTTAAGTGTTTTCAGTGGGCAACAGTGTTTAGAGCACACCTTCTTCTATGAGGTAATGTGACTGTCCCCAATCATAACATTTCCATACCAGAGCAGAGTTTCCAGATGACCTATTTCTCAACCACAAGGTTTTTAAAACCCAATCTTAGCGAGTATCCATTTGGAGCTCAACCTCCTAATCACAGGACAACTTCTGCAGCGACCGCTACAGAGAACCGCCCATCTGCCTGGCTCCCAAACAGCTCCGTCTCCACATACCCAGAACCACAGAGAACCAGCGGTGGTTAGCTATTAGAGATAAAGCACAGGGCTAGATTAATGTCACACAGCCCTACGATCCTCCTCTGCACTGGATGTACACATTGAACATGGTGCCAAGAGAAGACCTCGAGCACTATGACAAATCATTCCTAGAATAAACCACAAAACCACAATTGTTGGCCAGCGCAAATCTAGTCCAGATGTGCTCATGTGTGCAGACAACATCTGAATGCTTGGGCCATTTATGAGCAAAAAATAAAAACTGCAAGACGAACAGAGGAGAAACAGCAGTGTCAATGAGTTTATTCTTTGCTTTGACCTACTTCTCAAATGTGTCATCTATCATTGCTTTTTTTGTGTGTTTCTGCAATTTTAAAACAATATGCAAGTTATCTCAGCAAAGAAGTATTCCCTTTTTAATTTGTCTACAGATTTGAATGTATTAATCTACCATCTGGCCCTAAAAACAGTTTGTGTTTTGGGTGCATAACTGTCATGTTACTCAGTTACTAAAGGTAAAAAAGGTCTGCATCAGCACTGGTTTACAACATCAGCACATATTTGAGAGTACTCTTTCCCCTTCTCGACCCATTATCTATCGTGTAAGTAAAGGCAAACATGCTGTGGGCTAAAGTACAACCACCCCCTCTCTCCCAGGGGAAACATAAATATGTCACATTTATAGTAAGATTTTTGTATTTTGGAGCCTGGGTGTACACATACAATAAACTTTCTGAGGAACTTAATGAACTGGGTAAACTTGCAGCATTCTTTACATGACAATCATGCTGGCTACAGTTAAAAGATGACCGCAGTTGCCTGTGGACAACACCGAGTTGGTCTTCATAAAACCTACAAATTACACTGTGGGCTGGTAAACAGCAGACAATGGATGTGCCTTAAATGCCCGTTGAAAGCCCTGGTAAACCAAAACAACTCCACTGTCCAAACTGACTCATTTAAAGTCATGAATCAATAGAAGTTGGACTGTCTTCTCATTTTCTAACCTTTGCTGATTAGCTTAGGAGAATGCTCTGTGTGCAGATTGCTTACTTGATATCTGAAGCTAAAGTGTAAAATATTTTAAGTAAATACCTTGAGTCTGGGGTGAATTTGTTTGTATGCATACTACAGACCTGGATGGCAAAAGGTTTATTTAAAAATATAAAATACAATACCTCACAGTTTTACAGATAATATGATGATATTCATTAGCATCTTTCATTTTATACCGGAGCAGTTAAAGAATGTAGTTTAGTTTTGACAGTTATTAAAATGAAAATACATTAATGAAATTCTACTCCACTACATTTAGCTACCAGCTTTAGTTACTTTTCAGGTTGAGATTTAACATGATAAAGACATGATAACAAAACATGATACATTTAAAGTAATTTAACTTTCTTTTTTTTTTAAATTTAATTAAACCTATATTATTACAATATTTGGAATAGATAAAACAATCTGAGTGCGGCCATTCTGCATAAAGAGTACTTTTTGATACTTTAAGTACATTTTGATATTGTTGTACTTTTACTTAAGTAAGTTTTGAATGCAGGACTTTTACTTGTAGTGGAGTAAATCTGCAGTGTGGTATAAGTAAGTACTTTTACTTAACTAAGAGATCTGAATACTTTTTCCACCACTGGAATAAGAACCCAGTGATGAGATCCTGGATGTTCTGCACATGTTGTTTACAAGCCCAAAACAATGTGTAGTGTATTTGTTTATGTGGTAGAGTTAATTCTGATGGATTGAATATTATATTTGTTCATAAATAAAGCTGAAACACCATTGTTTGTTGCATGGAAAGTGAAATGTAAATACAGGCATATAATATATATGAGGTGTGACAGACTCTAAATGCTGCTTTATGCACTGTGACACTATTTACCATGTATGGCCACTCCATGGCTTTTCTTGAACAGTTGAGGCAAAAAATTCCATCAGCTGGAATCTTTTTTTCACACGTGAGCCAAATTTTCTTCATTTGACCAATCCTGGCAAATGCAGCCTCTTCTGAAATACAGTACTTGTTACAGTGAGGTCATTCATTCAGCCCAATATAACGTTAACTCAAACAATGACTGAATCCCCTGACTTTCTACTTTCTACTGCCACATGACTCACTGTCTGTAGCCAGTTGAATGGGGTCATCGAAACTGGCTGCAAGGTTTATAACATCAACTCTGCACGTGGAGCTCATGATCCCAAAACCTGGTTACACCCTAGATTTTGTAGTTGAAATTATTTCATGGAAAACAGGGGCCATATTTGACAGGAAGGGTATGCACATAGGAGACTTGCAGCACAAAGAGAGGAAATGCGTGATAAAGTGAAGAATGTTTTGTAAAGACGCTACTGTGCAGGCTGACTGCAGCTTGTGTCAGATTTTGGGGCGAACAGGTGGGGCAGAAACACGAAGGGACGTGACATCTTTGACATGCACATAGGAACCTCCCCCCTCCTACATCACTCCCTCCCTCCATCCCTCCCTCCCTCTACCTCTCCCTTCAGGGGCCTGTTTAATGAGGAGCAGCCAAGTGGTGGGTAGGGCTGGAAAACCCACAGCTGGAGGAAGAATGGGAACGGCTGAGAGAAACGAGACACTTCCTACTAATGCCTCCCTGGTGGCACTTAAATTTGGCAAAGTTACAGTTAAAACAAATGTTTGTTTGAGGTTTGATGAATAGATAGTGTTAGTGACGTTGGCCGAAGTACCTTTTTGTGTCACCTTTGACTTTAATTGTAGTAGCAAAGGCTCTGAGACTGTAGACTGCATATGACTCTTTAACAGTATCAAAACATATATACTCTGAATATACCTATCTGCTGATTCGTCGACTTTATTCCAAGTCTTCCAGGGTAGACAGTTCATCACAGATCAGCAAGTTACAAACTGACCAATGAATGTGAGCTATGACTTCATCTCTGACCTCGGTGTCATGTGCCAAATATTTAGGGAGTGCAGAGAGAAATTCAAAGGTGGGTTCCAAGTCTATAAAACTTCCCTCTGAGGATCCATAAAGAGTATCAGGACTATCGCTCTGCTCAGCTGAAGTAATTCCTCAGTGACCCAGCCTCGGTGTCAGATCTGTGATGGTATTGGTGGATTGGATATTCAGAGTTCACCAGAGGTGGAGAGTGTGTTTTGGGAGCAAACCAATTGCCTGACACAGCAGGAGTGGAGTGGGGGAAGCCTGTCATGTTAAGTCCACCAAATCCATCTCTTATCAAACATAAACAAGCATCACAACATTTACAGATTAAATAGTGCATCTGCGGAGACCAGTTTTACGCATTTCTGTGCGTCATTACGCGCACTCAAACACCACATTCTACCGTGTTAACACAAGTCAAATAAAGCGTTTTTTTTTTTTTACCTGTCTGGTGAAAAGTATCGCTGTGTCCCAGTAATCTGGCATCTTGTCGTTGTTTTTATTCATCTTTTTTTGCCAAGTGCAAAAGTTCCGCAGCGTCATGGCGGCGTTCCCGGACACCTTGGGTCCTTTGTCCTCCTCGGATATAACCAGGATCTTCACAACTACGATGTTGATGGAGTTGAGGATGCTGGGGTGTTTGTAGAGCCTCGCTGCCACCGACATCAGTGTCAGGAGGTAGTGTTTGAGGTCATCTCCGTGGAACTGAAACATGGACTCGTCCGCCACCACGAGCGTCTCCACGTACCTGGGGATGGACGCGAACCGTTTGGCTCTCCCCATCCTCCCCAGCATCGTCTCGGTTACATTGTTGTAATCTTTCAATCGCTTGTATTTCTCCAGCGATTGCGCAACCTGGAGGCTTATGTCGCTGTCCACGGCGCATCTTGAGGTTGAATTGAGCTTCAGGTTGTCGCTGGCTCTGCGCCGGATGATGTGCGCACCTTCAGCGCTTGTGGTGTCATTTTGCACCGGGCTGATAAAATATTCCCAGCCTTGGAAGCCAAATGCACCTTGTAAGCCCTTACATAGGCTCAAAGCAGCGTAGGAATGTGGGTCAGCATTCACATATCCGGAGTAAAAACACCGGCTCAGGTCAGTGGTGACATCGGAGTTGGAGAGCCAGAGTGCGTCTTCTTTGGAAATTGAAGGCGCAATGAAATTCGAGTCCTGGTATAAATCAATCACTAATTCCTGCTGGAAAGCTCTGATTTTTATGACACATTTTCTATTCAGGATATCCACGTCGTTGTCAGAATCCCTCCTGTCATGGTTATCCAATTTAATAGGGAAGCAAAGTTCACCTTCCATGCAACTGACAAGTTTTGAGAGTGAGACCACAAAGTAGAGGAGAACGGTTGTTCTGATAAACATGACGATGTTTGCATTCAATAAAGAATGCAATGACCATGAGAGAAAACAAAACGATATTAAATGTGCAAGCTCAGTGAAAGCGGTGAGAGGCACAGATCAGGATGAAGAGAATAATCCAGTGCGCACGATCTAAAACAATGCAGGTCGTACAAGTCCACTCAGTGCAAACTCCTCCTGGTCATGACCCGTTTCCATTCTCCACCTGTGTGTGCTGAGTCGACTGCTGCCTTCTGTGGACTTTATGCATTTTCGTCATGTGTAAAAAATATGGAAACTCAATCTCTCTTTTGGAGGGAGGGGGGCAGTCTTTTTGGAGGCGCTCATTGGATGCGCGTCTCAGCACAAGACTTTTTCTGCGGCCACTTGAAACTCAGCAAACAGCCGGTCGATCATCATGTCCCAACATCACATCTCCCACTCCCACCAGTCACTGCCTGACTCCACGTATTCTGCACACGTCCACCAAGTCACTACTAAACTGACATTTTGATCACATTGCAGTTCAGGGATATAATTCATAAAAGTCATTTTCATCTCACTTAAAAAGCAGAAAGCTAAATCTGCAGAAATGTGCACACTTTAAATATAGGATAAGAAAGAAGTATGCTTTAATACTTTATATTGCATCTTAAATGGAACATCAGTGGGCTGCATGGTTATTAGAGATGTTAAACTCAGGTGAACATGACACAAGCCACTATAATGTTGCAGCTGTAGTCCCTGAGAGGAAAAGGAGGCTGCTGTGATTCTTTATCAGCTTTTGTGTCATGATCAGACCGGTTTCTCTGCGCGACTCGCCTACGACACCTGGTGGACAAAAAAAAAAAAAAAAAACTTCGATCCTTCAATTTAAAGGTTGTGTGTAGTTAGATTATTACTGACTAAAGATGATTTAATTTGTACAACTTTCGCTGGTTTGCTCCTTTATGAATAATAATAAATAAAACTTACGCAGGTAAACGAAACTAAAATAAATAAATTATACTTCCTCCGCAAAACAGTTAAAAGAAAGGTAGAGACAGGGGGAGAGGTTGAGAGGCAGCGTTTTATTGGCCATGACTACAGAAAATACCGCTAAAATATAATAATAATAATAATTATTATTATTTAATTATTATTAATAATTATTATTAATAATAATTTAAAATTATTAATAATAATAAGTTAATAATAATAATAATAATAATAATAATTTATAATATATAAATATAACTCTAGTACGTGTATTTTGTGCTAAAATAAGCGATTATTATCCGGGGCTGCGCCTGTTTTGTTGTTCATTCTCAGCCTGTTGTCAAGAACGCGAACGCTTGTTGCTAGGTAAAGGACCCCTGTTTGCGTGTTGTCCACGGATGTGCCAGTTTTTTACTTTTGTTTAAGAATTTAAACTAATGATTAACATAACCGTGTGTTGATAAAAAACGCCAGTATAAGTCCACATATACAAATAATGCATATATCTGTGCGGTAAATCAAACTAATCTAAGTCTTTTGTTACTTTTGTGAAACGGCAGTTGGACTTCCTGTCAACCGTTCGTCATTTTTGTAGTCACCATGTCCAAAAAGTAGCGAGATGTGCCGCTTTAAGTTAATATTAGAAACTACAACAGGCTGCTACTAGCTAGTGTGTGACTTTTTAAGCGTTGAATAGAAGTTTTCACGTATCCTGTGTTTGTAAGTAATGAAACAGCAGTCCGTCCACTGCCCAAACACAGAACCTACCGATGTTGGGTTTGTGTCAGTTGTAACGTTATAGCGTCCTGCCGTTAACCGTCGACATGAACTCCTATCACGTTATGGAGCTGGTTGGAGAGGGCTCGTTTGGGCGAGTTTATAAGGGACGGAAAAGATACACCGGCCAGGTAAGTCGCTTTTTTTAATGGTTTGGCAGCTGTGTGTGACTGGTGTGTTTAGCATTTCGTCACACCGTTAAAATAATCGCCTAAGTAATTTTTTTGTCAAATTTTTTTTTTTTTTTTTGCCTAAATCATCTCTTCATGACGCTGTCCACCTATGGTAAAATCACCTACATCCAGTTGATCAGATCATGTGATTTTACCCCTTTAAGATCATAATTTCTTTAACAATTTGCCACATTCATAGGCATCAGATAAGAACCCAGCAAAGAAGAGCTAGAGGGAGATTGTTTAGTTATCAGTTTAGTTTATCAGTGTTTTATTGTTGACTCTAATATTGGTAACACTTTATTTTGAAGGTGTCTTCATAAGAGTGACATGAGCATGTCATAAACATGACATGGGATGTGTCATGAACATTAATGACACTTTGAAGTAACATTAATGCTCATGATGCTTGTCATGTCATGTTTCTGACAGGCTTGTGTGACTCTTATGTAGACACCTTCAAAATAAAGTGTTACCATATCTTGCTTAAGTCACAAAGGCATGTTCAAAAAATGCCTAAGTCATTTATTTCTCTTAAGTTACATCATTTACACACAGTGTTATTACTATGCCAATAACCATCCTTTGTTACATCCTTTTTGAGTGAAATGATCAATAAATGTCATAATTTACACTTTTGGTGAAGTTTTTTTTGTTTCTTGCAAAACTTGAAAAAATGAGTTAGGCGATGATTTTAACAGGGTGACGATTTATACAGTGTCACAGTGTGTGTGTGTGTGTGTGTGTGTCTGCGTCCATCAGGTGGTGGCTCTGAAGTTCATGCCAAAGGTGGGTCGCTCTGAAAAGGAGCTGCGGAGTCTCAAAAGGGAGATTGAGATCATGAGGGGGCTTCAACATCCAAATATTGTCCAGCTCTTTGACAGCTTTGAGACTGAAACTGAGGTTTGTTTATTTTAAAGTTCTTCTTAAAACACAAAGTGCATCTTAGTTCACAAAAAAACAATGCTACAGTGGCAGCAAGTGGTGGCAATGGGGCTGTGATACCGGGGTTATGATTCATTACAGTGTGATGATAGAAGATTTTCTTTTTATCTTTGTTGTTAATGTACAATGAATAGGAGCAAACTAATAGATGCACCAGAAAATATTTACAGTAATGTATATGAAAAAAGATTTACTGTTCACTGTACATACAGTGCAAGGTAAAAAAAACAACTATATACCAGTACCATAAAATATGAGAAAGAAAAGTACTATGATACACACAAGAATATATTATAAATAAGACAGAAAGAGTAAGTATAAGAGCAAGCAGTGTTGACAGTATGTAATACAAGCACCAGCGTATGGCCAGGAAGTAATATTTGAAAATGATGGCAGTAGGTAAAAGTGTATTAAAATGTAGTCTGTATTTCACATGAAGACAAATACAGTCAGTATATTGCTATTTTTTAAATCTAAGTTGAGGAAATCTTTATGTGTAAACCAGATGCCACCATATGTCTGAGTAACCATAAATCTGAGGGTTTTTGTTTTTTTAAATGTCCTCTTTTTTAAGCAATCAGACTAGTGGGACAGTCCCTATAATAACCAACATCATGACATTGCTTTTAATGTAATTTGTCTATATTAACTATGATTTAAAAATCTATACATTGGGCTTAATGCAAGATCATTTTTTAACCTTAAAATGTATGCAGGATTTTCAAACTCAAAAACGCTTTTAAGTAATGAAATATGCAAACACAATACATTACATTAGTGAGAAAACTGCTCATGAGTCCTTGTGTTTGTGCCTAAGAGAACATTCAAAATATCAGGAAACTGGTGAATTGGCAAGCTTCTGATTCACTTGTTTGTACGAGTGGTTCTTGCATGTGGCCTATTGTTTTTGAGAATTAATAGTATCACTAAAGTGTATCAATATTTTCTCTCATCCATTTTCATTATTGAGTAAACTGACGACCCCTGACTAAGTAACATCTAATGGCTATTTCATATTACATTCAATGCATAACAACAACAGAAGAGAACAACTGATAGAGTGTACATTTAAAACAAAAAGTGAACACAATAACTGCATTAAAGTTACTGTAAAACGAGCAATTTGGATGAATTTCAAACACATTATTAATATCTAATCATGCTTATGTCAGAGATAATTCCCCCTATATGTTTGCAACAGGTTGTGGTTGTTACTGAGTATGCAGAGGGTCAGTTGTTCCAGATTCTTGAGGATGATGGGAACTTACCAGAGAGCCAGGTATTCATTTTCAGTGTTATGCAGAGTTATGCCAGATATCGGCCTTATCATGTTTTTCAGTGATCAACATGTGTTCATTCCTTCTTTCTACCAAGGTTCGTGAAATTGCCTGCCAGCTGGTCTCAGCTCTGTATTATTTACACTCCCACCGCATTCTTCATCGTGACATGAAACCACAGAATATTCTGTTGGGGAAAACTGGGGTGGTGAAACTATGTGACTTTGGGTAGGTAGATGTTTTCTAAAGAAAAAGCAGCTATGTAAATAATTTCCACAAAGATAAATTACATGTGATGCAATCTTGCTGTAGGTTTGCGAGGGCCATGAGCGTCTCCACCTTGGTGCTGACTTCTATCAAGGGAACGCCACTGTACATGTCTCCTGAGCTGGTGGAGGAGAAGCCGTATGACCACACTGCTGATCTCTGGTCGCTGGGCTGCATCCTTTATGAGCTCCACACGGGGGCGCCTCCATTCTACACCAACTCCATCTTCCACCTGGTGCAGCTTATAGTGAGAGACCCGGTGAAATGGCCAGACACTATGAGCGACACCTGCACGGTACATAAAGAACAGTCACAGTGTGGTGGTGCTGTATCATGCTGGGATCAAAGCTAACATGTGTGATTTGAAATTAGGCAAGTTGTTTGTGAACAGTGAAAACTTAAAGATTTATCATCATAATTCACAACCAGGTAGTCCAGAGCTGTAGTTATCATAAAAGGGATTTTAGAAAAACTGAAGTTTTGCAAAAGTGCAGATAATTGGCGTCAGAAAACAAGGCGTTCCCCTCTTCTTCCCCTCTTTTTTGGCTTAAAAGTATTCACATGTTGTTGTTTTTTATCAAATGATCACATTTAGTCAAAAATACAGAGGGCTGGTGTTTTAATGCTCATTTATAGTCACTGTTGTCTTAGGCCTGCCCTGTATTTCTGGAATATGGAACTCATATTTGACATATATATATTTTTTATTATTATTATTATTATTATTTCAGTATTACTGTTTATTTTTTGTGACACTCTGCACTCTTTTCATTTACTATTTTCTATTTATTTATTTATTCTCATTTTTAATGAGAGAAACCCTAACCCATATGCCAAAGAAATCAATGCACGGACCTGATAGGGAGGGAGGGACATGGGGGTTTCTTCGGGTGTGTTATAAAAACTATAAAAATAATATTTAAAAAAATACAGGGGGTATCTCCCTAGTGGGCTCCCTATCCTCTGTGATAGCTACAGGCCAACTGAAGAGAGACACAGCATTAGACTGTTTGATGTATTACAGAATATATTGCCTTAACCCATTGAGGCCTGAAAAATCAATGGGCGATTTTAAAATAAGCCTCTAATTTTCTGGAAATTCTGGAAAAAAAGTGTCAACTCTTCTACTAAATAAAAGATTTTTCAGCCTCTGTAGCAGATAGAAATGAAATTCAAAAAGGTATTTGAGAGCTTATACAAATACTACAAAACGACGTATCCGCTTTCCAGGCTTCAATGGGTTAATCTGAGTGCTTATCTGATATTTCCCTGACAGAGTTTCCTGAAAGGTTTGCTGACCAAAGACCCTCAGAAGCGGTTATCGTGGCCAGACCTGCTGCACCATCCCTTTGTTGCTGATGGTGTTTTAGGTGATTCTTAAAGAAATGCCAAATATGCATTAAACTGGTCTGTTCTGGGGATTATTATGATGTTTGATTTTAACTGCTTTATTCCCATGCTGATGTGTTGGCGCAGTGCTGTCAGATACGGGTGTTTTCAGCCCTCTGACAGTCACACCCAGCCCAGACGTGATGGCGCTGAAACTTCAGCAAGTGGCGGCAAAGACAGCCGTGACTCCTGGTGGGAGCAGATTACTGCGAAAGGCCAGAGAACAGATGGACAACAGTAACAGAGGGAAACCAGCAGGCAGCGACGGTGCGAAAGTGAGTCACATATTGATTTTCCTTTCTTATTAAATTAATCACATGGACATAGAAGGAACGCTCAGCTGTTTTATGTACCGTAACAGAAAAAGAAGGATGGAGTTGGGAATGAAAGGGCCAAACCTGCACTGGCAGCAGCGTCCTCCAGAGCAAAGCCTCCGTCCACTGACGTCTCTGTTACCTCAGTCCACTCAGTCCTCACAGCTGCTCAGCAAAGCCTCAACCCAAAGAACCAAGCCTGTGTGAGATCAAAAAGCAGGTATTTATGGAAGTTCAGATTAAAGATGCAATATATTACCACAACTAGACTGTGGTGTGTGTTCCAAGGTTATTATAGTTAAGGAAAACTAACGAAATAACGAAAACTAGAATTGAAAAAACATTTTCGTTAACTGAAATAAAAATAAAAACTAGAGTTTTTAAAAAAACGAAAACTAACTGAAACTGTATTGCGTGGTTACAAAACTAACTAAAATTATAGTGGAAATGTCCTTAGTTTTCGTTTTTGTCAACTTTTTTCATTCATAATTCAGTGTTTCTATTGGAACATGCAACACATGGTGAATATGTTTACTGAGACTGGGATGTCTACACTCCAACCAAAATTCAAAACAGTTAATAACCTTATTGGGGCTGAGATGATAAACCAAAGGAAATAAAGGCAAAATTTATTATGACCTCTTTGAATCTGGCACCCAACATATAGCCCATTACAAAAAAACTAAAACTAACACTAAAACTAATAAAAACTAAACTAAAACTAAGCATTTTCAAAAAATAAAAACTAAACTAAAACTAGAAAACTCACTCTTAAAACTAATTAAAACAAAAATTCACAACTAAATTAAAACTAAAACTAATGAAAAATCCAAAACTATTATAACCTTTGTGTGTTCACAGTTGTGTGCGTTTCCTGTGCAGGGGTCAGATCAGCAGGGACTATGAACAGGAATTCCCCTCTGTAGAGGTCGGGCCGCGACTCGTGCAGAGATGCATTGTGGACAGTCAGAACACACCGCGCAGGCAGGTCAGTGCCGGCTGCTTTTTTTTTAGTCAAGTTAGAAAGTCAAGTTAGAAAATATGTTGTGGTTCATAATATTAAGGATGTTCTCTTTTAATTGTTAACCTGGTAATAAAGAAATTGTTTGCTGTTGTTAGCCACGGCACTAAAGTTTTGTGCAATGATTTTTAACGTTCTTACAAATATTTTAATTTTGTATCCTATTATTTTTGCTTGTTCACTGTTTTTGATGATGTTCTGTTATTTTTGTTTTAACTGTTGTATTGCCTCCATGATAATGTACTTTGTAAAGCACCTTGTAACCCTGGTTTTGAAAGGTGCTATAGAAATATAGTAATAAATAAATAATAAATAAAATAAAGGGAAAACCATAATTTTTCCTGCGAGTGTTCTTGCAGACTAGAAGAAAGAAAACACACATTTGGGTGTTTATTTTTCTGCACTTTGCCTATTTGCCTCTGTAGATTTCTCCTAAATTCACAAATAGTAAGCATCAGATGACTCCTCATTTGCATATTTAAACCTTATTTTTTTGGAAAACTTGTAATACATCAAATAATGAAACTATAATATAAGTCACCAACTGGGAAAGCTCTGTGGTGATATCAGTTAGTAATTTCTTATTTACCCTTTTTACCTGTTACCAACAGTTTTCTCAAAATATTTTTTTTCTCATACTCTAGAAATCTCCACTTCAGTAGCACTTGCATATGTTAAACATTTCCTCATTTATTTCTGTCTATATTCTATGAAAAATGTGCCCTACAGTATCATTCATTTTTTGTTCCTTCAGGGTGACAGTGAAGACTACTGGAAGAAACTGGCCAAAGACTCAGATCCAAGCAGCCAGCAGAGAGAACTATTAAACTACAGCGTTGTTATACTTCAACTTAAAGCCAAGATCCTGGCATTTAAAGCTCAGGTAATTGGGCACAATTTTAAATAAAACATAACTTGATTCTACCTTGGAATCATTTTTCATTTAGCTCTATTTTTTCGTTTGTTTGGTAAGCTGACAGGTGGCGTTGTTAAAGAGGCGTGGCAGATTCAGCTACCACTGAAGGTCTTATGCAACCTGATTCTGACCTCTGACCTTGAAAAGTCGTACCACATTGGTCATGAACTTGAACTACCCATTGTCCTCTTCGAGCTCATCCATGATGCTTTAAAAAACTCAAATTTCCTTAAGGTTAGTGCTCAGGAATTCAGCCGTATTCAACATCACACTATTCCTGAAAAATGACTGCTGACATTTCCCTCTTTTTGTCCCCTGCTCAGCAACCATGGAGCATGCAAGCACTTGGAGAAATGATTGTTGTGCTCATCCTCTACTTGGAAAAGGACTGTGACTGGCTGGAAGAAGAGCACAGGTCTGAATATTCATTTTCTTCACCGAGGCCCTGTTTACACGAGGACGCTTGCGGGTAAAAACGACAAAATATTTTATCGGAAGTGCCTTTCGTTTAGACGGTGACGGCGTTTTTGGGGCTTAAAGACGCAAAAATCTGAAACCACCCTCCAAAGTGGAAAAGTTGAATCCCCTCCTCCGTAGCGTGTCGTCTACACTGACAAGACGCAAAACTCTGATCTGATCTGCTCACGTCACGTATGTGTTTACGTCACATACATGCTCCAGTACAGGAAATAAACAAACGTGGGATTATTTCCATGCGTCGGACCTTCAAGCTGCTCTGGCAGCTCTAATAAACTTACAGGAGTCTTTCCACCAAATGTACAGGATATGTACAGATAGTATTAGTGAACAGAGAAGGATCTGGAATTACCTCCATCACATTTTGGATGCAGCAATACGTCAGAGGTGAGCCAGACGGCTGTGAACGAGACCTGGGAGATCTAGTGATGGTGGAGAACTTTGTGGAAGGAGTAGCTGATGAAAATGTGTGGCGTGAAAACTTCTGCATGCCCAAAGATGCTCTTATAGCTTTAAGTGATGCCGCCTGGCTGCATACAATCGGATTCCACACACTTTTGCGTCACCGTATGCAGCAGATTTCCTCCCGAAAACACTCGTCTAAACGAGGAATAAAAAGTGAAGACGCGACGCCACTTTTGCGTCTTCTGTTCAGACCGTCCTCGTGTAAACGTAGCCTGAAGCTAAATCTTGTTGATTTGTGAAAGTGACTGACTGTAATACATCATTGTCATTCAACTATTGCAGCTCATCTTCTGTTCAGTGATATGCAACTTAATACTTCTACTTCACTACATTTTAGAAGCATTTATTGTATTTTTACTTCACTACATTTAGCTGAGAGCTTTACTAACTTTTCAGGTCGAGATTAAGCATAAAAAATACAATAGATTTAAAATGATTACCCGTTTTAATGAATTGAACCACATAAAACATGCTCCCATACTGTAAATGTATCAAAAATAATAATCCAAAATATATTTTGAATATACATAACAATCTGAGTGGGTCCATTCTGCATCACAGTACTTTATTTTTGATGCTGATACTTTTGTACTTTTACTGAAGTAAGTTTTGAATGCAGGACTTTTACTTGTAGTGAAGTATTTTCACAGTGTGGTATTAGTACTTTTACTTAAGTAAGGGATCTGAATGCTTCTTCCAACATTGATCTGTTCTTTTAATTTAGACTCGAAGAGTTCACCAAGCCTTTCATGACAATACTCAGTCAACCAAACCTCACTCCTTTGGCAGTAAGTAATCACTAGAGTTAGATTGTGTTTATATAAAGTGATCTACTATTAATCCTGGTTTATGCAGTTGGTCAAGTGTGTGACCCAGTTTATCTTGTGATCTCTTCTTTAGCCTCTGGCGGCTTCTGTTTTGTCTTTGTTAACACAACATGATGCCGATGTCAAATTTGAGATGGAAAAACTAAACTCGATGCTGAAAAACCTGATTTCGGACTCTGAGGTAATGAGTCTGTGAGAAGTAATTTGGCAATAATTTAACAGATTTTAATGTAAGTTTAAAGTGATCCACCAATGTCTCCTCTTGTACCTTGTCAGCACCAACTGTCTCTTCCCTCTGGCTGGGGACTCTGTGATGGCCTCCTGTCTTTGCTGCTTCACACACTCACTGAGGTCAGGCAGTAACTACACTGTAAATCTGTATTATTTTACAGGGTTGTTCTTATTATTTTTTCTCTACATTAATTGCAAACGCCGTAAAAAAAAAAAAAGTTACCATAAAATGGATGTTAAGTGGTAGTTAACAGTATCATTCAATTGCTTAATAGTCCTCGATGTTAAATTACAGTGAATTATATGTAGAACTTAAAGCTTAGTGTAAAAAATGTCAAAAGAAATCATAAATGGCAGCTTGTTTTTGTTGTTTTACACTTACCGTCATATTAAAGTTGAAAATATAGATATATAGATATTTACTGTATATTATCCAAATTTTATTGTGTGTGTGTGTGTGCGTTTTTTTTTTTTTTTTTACATGTTTGCCTTTTATAGTTTACACTGTGATAACAAAATTGGATAGAGATAGACTTGAGCTTTGTCTGTTTTTTGTTTTTTTTAACAGAATGAAAATGATGCTGGACCTTCATGTTTAGATACAGGAATGTTTCTGGATCTTTGGAAAAAAATTGGCACTTCTCTAGCAGGGACAGGAGCGGACACAGACTTCTGTTCAGCAAATGGTAAATACACTTGTCCTTATGAGGCCAACCCTGTCTTTATAAATTTTCATATAACAAAACTACATTCTGTATAACGTTTATCCAGGTAAACATGTTTTCTCTCAGAATACAGATGCAGTTTTAAACATGTGGTTAATGTTGCCAACTGAAACAATACTACTTGGTTAGATTTAGGAAAAGATCAGTTACACATCACGTGTTACCTTGAATTCTTAAAGAAAACTTTGTTTTTCTTGCAAGCTTCCACAGTCAACAGAGAATCTGACAAACATAATAAATGCTTAATGAATGAAGTAAACGGAGGCCAAGTTTAACAACAGCAAAACTAAAAACTCACACAGTTTGTGCAGTATAATCCCTTTTATAAAGTCGTATTCTCACTACTTCCTAAAAATGTATTTTGCCAAAATCTAACCATTTAGTTTGCAAATCTGCAAGTTCATGTCAGTGTGGACTAGTAGCATGTGTTGCAAGTTTTTTAAGAAGTAATATTTCAGTGAAAATGCATGTTTTGGGGAAGTGCTGGACATACGGCGGGATAAATGAGACTTCTAATGTGAGAGATTTAAGCTGATGTTTTGAAATCATTTTGCTGTTTTAAAACCTCCCATTACTTCATGGTTATGGTCTTCTGGTAGTTTTTTTCATGGGCCATGACAGGGACAGGATCTCCTGAGTGAAAGTTGTCCATTTCAACCCGATCTCCTCCATGTGCTGACTTTGATTAAAAACTTTTTTGTGATACATCAAAAACAAACATAATCTGGGAATACAGTTTCTTTGTATGGGAAAGCAATTTTTAGGTGACAGGCCTGATGTGGCTTACCACATTTAACCCTTGTGTGGTGTTCGGGTCTGTGGGACCCGTTTTCATTTTTTATTAAAAGAAAAATGATACAATTAATTAATTTTTCAAACTGAGACTCACTGACTTTGGCTCATTTTCTGTGAAGAACATATATCAGAATACATATTTAATGACCACCCCCCCTACACATTTCTATTACATATAAGATGTCTGGGTCCACTGGACCCGGGGCTAATAGAAGTGTGGAAATTGAGGTTCAGTCTGTCTTGACTGATATGTTTACTCTGTGTTCATGTGTTCAGCTTGTGTTGTGCATCATCTGTTCAGTATTTTAACATAAAAGTATTTGATTGTGAGGCATTAAAAGCCACAAAATGCAACGGGTCCATCAGACCCACAAACACTGGCTGAGTAACAACAATATGAACATCACACAAGGGTTAAAAGCACTTACAGTGTCATTTTTTTCATTCTCTTCCTACATTAGGGCTGCATTCCTTTCTGTCTACTGCACTGTTTGTCTTCACCAAGGATCCGTACTCGTGCATTCCTCTGTTTTCTGACCACGAATCAAAATGTGTATACACCCTTGGCCGGCTGCTTGGCACTGACTGGTTGGTGTTCAGATTTCTTAATCTACCATTTCATTTGCACCACCATACTGAGAGCAGCCTCCATGCCCGGAGCTAACGATAACACCTTATATACCCTACAGTCTCCATTTGTTTGCTGAAGGCAGTCCTGGGAGACTTGATGTGGATGTGAGTCACAACAGCCTGTCCGTGCTGAGCTGCCACTTGTTGTGCTTCCCCTTCGCCCTGGACCTGCCCTCACACACCATGGCTACAATCTTACAGCTGTATGACAGCTGTGATATTGTTGCGAGCCTCCTGCAGGTGAGGGCCCTCCCATGCTCCAATAAAGACCTTGCTGACGAGCCTAATTCTCTGATGCAACAAGGGATAACTCTTGCAATAAGCTCACATCAGCCACACACTACTGTACATCTTAATGTCTCTGTCTCTCTTTTATGAGAGCATTGTGTTGTTTGTTGTCTGCTGTTTGATCTGTGACG
This sequence comes from Centropristis striata, assembly GCF_030273125.1. Taxonomy (NCBI): domain Eukaryota; kingdom Metazoa; phylum Chordata; class Actinopteri; order Perciformes; family Serranidae; genus Centropristis; species Centropristis striata. The sequence continues at coordinate 33,349,335 of NC_081531.1, read as the reverse complement.
AGTTGTCTGGATGATTTTGTTTTTGTCGTGCTTTGGCAGGTAATTCAAACTCTTCCTCCTCCGCTATTAGAGCTGCCTCTCTCCCTGCTGAGCCGTTTGCTCCTGTGTGACCCCGAGCGCTCCGTTTCCTGCCTCGGAAAAGCAGCTTGTGGTTTTTTTGCGCCACTCAGGGACGGCCAGCTCGCTGCCTCTAATAACCAGACTGTGCTTAGCAGAACTCCCAGCTCTCTGCTCTCTGTTTTGCTGCAGCAGGATGTGCTGTGGGATTCTGCCGTGGAGCTCTTAACTCTGTTGTCTCAAGTAGCCCGTTGTTGCACTCAGCCCACCGGCCTTCAGCTTCACCTGGAGGCCACAGTGCTGCACCACGCGCTGGCTCACTCTTTTGACCAGATCAGGGCTGCCACATGCAGACTTTTAGGAAATTTGAATCCATTCTGGCCTCCTTCAATGCACACCCTGCAACCTGACATTTTCAAAAGCATGATAGAGTGTCTTCATGATTCCTGCGTGCCTGTCCGTCGGATGGCGTGCAGGGCCGTGGGGAACTGGTTGGGACACATTGCAGCCGGGTGTAAAATGGGTAGGTCTAATGGAAAGGGTACTGTAGTGTGGGGCAAAGGGCAGGAGCAAAATAAACAAAAATATTCCCACAATGAGGCAGCGGGACATTTGGCTACTATTGTAGAACAGAAAGTGTACGATGAGGAGGAAAGCAGGTGGACGGAGGAAGCCAGGAGGACGGCGGTGGTGCTGGCGTCTCTGATCAACGACCCTGATGCCCTGACACGGCGGCACTGTTGTGCAGCCCTGGGAAACCTGGTCAATGTGGATGGTGCTGTATCCTTGTTGCTGGAGGAAGATATGTCCAGCTTACTGCTGAGAGCCGCATGCATGGACTCCCATAATGCAGTGAGACAAGCTGCAATAGCAACCCTGAGCCTGTACAGCGAGCAGGACGCAATACGTCAGGTAATTAAATGAACAGGAGGGAAGATTTAGACATTACAATGATCTTATTTCTGTTCTCAGAAATTTGGATAAAAGGATCTTTTTTAATCTCTTAAGAAGACGATTTTATGGAATAAAACAATTCATAGTATTTCCTTAAATGCCTCACTCATTTCTTTATATAATATTTTTTACTGGTCATTTTATCATGTTTAATGAGTTAGATAGATATTACAATATATACTTTTGTGTGTATGTCTTCACTTTAAGCACACATATTTTCAAATGAGTCCCTTTCTTTTGCTTTCATGTGAAGGTCCTGAGATCTCTCGATGCCAGCAAGAAACTTCTCCAGGCCTCACAACGCGCACCTCCACAGTGTGACTATCATCAGCTCATCGGACAGCTGTAAGTGCAGTTCACTGGGAATGAAAGCAGATTTAAAAACCATATGCAAATAATTCAGTCTGTCCACTGCAGAGAGTAATGATATCCCATTTCATATTTTTCCAAAGGGTGTTATTGCTTTTTTTAAGTTTTAGTTAAGATTGTTTTGAAATAAACTTTTTTTTTAGTGAAGATCTTTGTTGGTGCAGCAGAATCTGTGGAATGTTTGTGTTGAAATAAAACAAGTTTGTTTGTGTTATCTGATGTTTTATTTAATGACACCAGTTGTTACATTTTTATCAGGAAAAAAAAAACAAGCGACATGAAACAGAAATGACGGCAGATTTTCTTTTGAATTAAAGAGTCAACTTCCAACTTTCTACTCTCAAATGATAAAACGGAATCGATATATGAGCAACATATACCTGGGGTATTAACTTTTACATAGGGAATGTTTAGCGGACGTAAGTGAAGTTTAGGGATCGTGTTTCTTTAACTGAATTGACCATATAAGGATAATCGGTCGTCTGTTGTTGGGATTTAAAACCCTTTAAGGAAAAATGTGATTTCAGGGAGATATAAAATAAAAACCGGCTTAATTATTGTAATGTCGGGCAACTACAGACAGTTTTTCGGGAAGGTTTTGCTTCGAATTAATCGTTTATTCTTTTAAATGTGTTCGTTTTGCAGCGTTATATTGCGTAGCATCGACTATAAAAGAATGATAATTATATTAGTAATAACATGAAAAGTTTTAATATCTAGCAGTGTTGTAAGTGTGTGTGCGGGCCGCGGGTCGAATCTAAAAGCGTGTCGGCGTCCTTCAGGCCCTGCAGGTTTAAAGTTTACTGCTAAAATAACAGATTTATTACATCTAAAACGGCACCACTATTAACGGCAGCTTGTAATTTCTGATTATTATTATAATAAGTCTTTACCGGCAAAAATGATTCCCAGTTAATTCCCTAACTTGGAGAGAAAACCTCTGAGGGGAAAAAGAGGAAGAAAAACACAACGAACCGAGTAGATGACACCCTTTATTTTTTAGAAGAAAAAGAAAAAACATGATGCCACACAAAGGAAATATGCAAATATGATTAAATTAACATGAAATTACAAAGCGTTATGATGTGCTGTCACATATTTTTGGTTTTAACAATCGGAGTTGATAGTGCACCGCAGGAGGATCAAACAATGTGACATGAATTTCTGGCCCAAAAACTGAATAAACATTAATAAATAAATGTCTATGAGTCAGCGTTTATATCCAAGATTGTCTTAAAATAAATATGCATAGAAAAAAATTCTATCCCCAGTGTAGGCATGTTAAACAGTAACAGTATTTGCTTTGCAACAAATCCAATTGGAAATAATTTACACAGTATCCTCTTACACGAAAGCTTACACTGCAAAATCCCTAACTAGATTTTTTTAGTTGATTTTCTACAAAGAAAATGCTAACACACTTCACTCCCTGAACATACAAAAGTTGTTACAAATTAGTGCAGATCAGCCAGAGGCCTATAAAACTTATTGCCTTAACAAGCACTTTAGAGGAACAATCCCCGACTTGTTTCTGAAATCCTACATCTTCTACTCCGTTTATGGAAAAACATGCAGAGGGAGGCTGCTACAACTCCACTAGTTACAATATTTGTACATAAGGAAAATGTTTTTTTAACATCAGGAAAACCTGTATGCCGAGCAGTAAAATGAAGGACAAAGATCTCCTGCCATCAGTCATCCACTGGCATTTGTAGGACTGGATGACAAATTGCATATCCTGAGCTGCAAAATAGATTGAATAATTTGCAATATGCAATAGAAGAACATTTTTCAAACTGCCACAAACACAATAAAATGCTAGATTCCACCTTAAAAAAAAACAGCATAAATGATAAATTAGTTCTATTTTGGTCACATAATGTATCATTTGGACATTATTCAGTGCTGGGTAAAATGTGATTTCTTACATTAGAAGTAATGCAAATATCGGGAGAAAACTAATGTTAGTACAGTTGACAAAATAATGTTTCTAACAACGCAATGACATTCAGTTAAAAAAAGAAAAGAAAACAACATCCAATCTCCTTAAGTGATGAATATTTCAGGCTGCATTAGATCTTGTTAAGTCTAGTCAATCAAAGGCAATCTTAAAAAAAAACCACAACAATATTAAATTAGACAAAAATGTTTTTGACTCGTCAGTACATCAGCCATTCTTTCCGCGCTTGTAAAAGTCAATATATATCTAAGCGCAATTTTAATATTCTAAAATATTCATATGACAGTTGCCGTTCAAAGGAGGTGAGAAATTATTCTAGAAAAAAGTATTTTGAAAGATGTGTTCAAAATGAAATGAAATGCAGTTTTACATGTTGACACCAACAACAAATTAGACAACTGTTGAAAAGGGTGTAAAAAAAACTTTAAAAACAGAAAGAAAAAAAACATGAAGTTCTATTGCTGACATCAATTCCAATATAAGGCTGTTAAAAATATTAAACCTGCATAATGAATAACATTACTTCTTCAGAAATAACCGTATTTCAAATAGTAGATCCGCGCAGTGCGAGATCTATTTAAAATGATTGTCATTTAAAGCATTGCAATGCCACAGTGCAGGCTCGAGTGATTATAGTGCGAAAGCAATGGAAGCATTGGATAGAGTGTTGATTTAAAATGTTAAAAAATAATTCACATTAGCAAAGCATGCATACACCCCGCCCGCCTTGGAAAAAAATGAAATTAAACATTCAATTCTGGACAATCTTAAAGACACAAAAATCGCCACATTTTCCCTGTTACGCCCTCTTTAAATGTACTTGCAGGAGCTCGGTGTTACGCTGTTGTGTCCTGCTTGAGCCTTTGGCTGCGGGCCTTGTAAACTTCAATCAGCAGGTCTTTGACGTACTGGATTTCACGTTCCACCGACTCTGCCTTGTCCCGGAGCTCCCGGTTCCTCCCTTCAAGTCCATGCAACTGTTCCTCCAAAGAATCGAGCTCCGCCCTTTTTCGTTGGCGATACCTGCGTGAAGCAAAACAAACATTAAATGCAGAAATTGACCTACGGAAATTGTGTTTTTTTTTGTATTGCAAAGCAGAAACTGAAAACTAACCTGTGAGCAGCAGTTTTGTTTTGGTCTCTCTTCTTCTGTTTGCGCTCGCCACCTTCAGCTGGAATGAGGTCCTCTTCATATTTCAAAGCACAATGGTCTTCCTTCAGCCTGCATGCTTGTCTGTGCCCCGGAGACTCCAAGTTAAGACTCTCCCTGGCCATTAAAAGACACTCTGGGCCCTGATCCTCCAGGAAATTACAATGTAAATCATGTTGCGCTATCTGTAAACTCTCTGACTTCACCTGTTCGTTGATGTTGCCTAAGAAGCTATGATAGGCCTCGGACTGCGAAACAGCTGGAAGATAACCTTCACTGCCCTCTGTTTTCCAAGAAACGGTGGCTTTCGTCACCTCCACACTAGTTTTGATACTATTCAGCACCTCGTTGGTACCCGTGCCTCCGCTGACCTCCCTCATGCTATACATCAGCAGATCCTCTTTCTTGTGCGGGACATCAAGTGATCCACCAAAGCCAAATCCACCAGCAACAACCTTTGCACCACCAATGACATCTTGACTGAAACAGCAATTCTTCTCTTCTTTGGGTAGAACGGCACATCTTCTTACCTCGACTGCACTACCTAGACAGTAGCTTTTCCCTACCAGCTGCTCGTCCTCCACACAGTTGTAGTTACCTGTAAGGGTCACCGCCGAATTACCTGAGTTACTTCCTTTGGAACTCAACAAGCTGTTATCGTAGCCTTCACTGAACCTCACACCGTCAGGAACTCTTTTCCTAACACACCCACTGGGGCGACTGCAGCTGTATGGGGCGTGTCTTGGAATTTTGGATCGCCCAATGGGCCCGCCACAGATACTCAGCAGATCCAGTTCTCCGGTTGCGAGGGTAACAAGGAGTGGGCTGGATTCTGATTGGTTGGATGTGGAGTATGATGCGTATGGCAGCTGACTGAACGGCTGAGGACCCGCCGGCAGTGGACCCCTGTCACATTTTCCCAGCCTCGGCCCTTTCTCTGGCAGTGGCTCAGACAGGAAGTAGTCCTCTAGTTGGGCGAGTTCCTCTTGCAGCAGAGAGGTCATGACCTCCAAGTCAGAGGGCACCTGGATATCATTCTGAAGGGGTGAAGGGGGAAGGGAGGCATTGGTGGAGGAGGGAGGGGAAGGAGGGTTTGGGAGGTACGAGGAGAAATCCACTTCTTCCGTCATCCAGTCAGTAAGACCATCACCTATTGAGGAGTGAAAAAAATGCAGTCATTACAAGCTAAAAAACAACGTTCATGTAAACGTTAAAAAATATCAGTCAGTGCATGTAGCAGTTTTCAAAAGGCATAATCTGATCGACGATAGTCAATGCAAAGCATTAAATATAGTTGCAGCATATCGACATATTAGGCGTAGCTAGTTTTTTACTTACTGTTCAAGAAGGACGAATGTGGTGCAGTGCCGAGCCCACCTGAAATGGGGAAAAATATAAAAAAGCGTACTCGCTGCAACTCACCAATTAAGTGCTGACTCTCCTCTGACACCTCCCCCCTGCACCCCTGTGATTGGCTGTGGTTAGCCTGTGGGTGAGAGAGAGCGAGGGGGTCTGCCGGGCAGACACGAAGAGTCTTCCAAACAGGAGCTGATGTTGCCATCATTTTGTCTGTTGGTGCTTTGATTCAGTCCAAGTCCAAGCATATGCTGAGAGCTAGCAGGGTCTGACAGATGGGCCACAGAGAGCAGGGCTGGGTGAGCATAATGAAACCTGGAGGGTAAACAAAAACAGGGATCAAAAACACTCCGGCGGAAAAGATGAAACTTATTCAGTCGACCGGACTCAGGAATATAAGTCTCATAGCCTTCAGCAAGTTTCAAAACATGACTCAGACAGTTGATGAAGGGGTTAAAAAGATGAAATCACCTGTAAGAATCACAGGGGTTTGATCAATAGGTAAATTCACATTTAAAGCAACATCAGTTATTTGACATAGAACTGAAAATAAACAATTTCAAAAACCAACCTTCAGAATTGACAGTCAGTAATAGGCTACATAAATGAGAAATGGGACCTTTGAGCTTTAAACTCCCTCAAAGCAAAATGCACTTCAAAACACGTGGGACCCAACTGTTGTCAGGAAGCAACTCGAGTAAAGCCTTAGTTATAACTCTGAGTGAGAGACACCCTGACCATTAAATCGGATTAATGCAGATCAGCTGCTTCCAAATCGCATGTTCCTTTTGAATTAATCACCCCTGTTTGAGCACTTAAGCAGTTTAGCAAGTGAGGTGACAATAATGTGATGTGTAAATGGAAATCCGAGCAATAAATGCAATTGAAAGTGACAATGTGGCATGCAAATGGAAACACTGCAAGAAATGCAACTGAAAGTGACAGAAATGTGACCCTGTATGTCTACTGTACATAACAGAGGCTGGAGTGCATGAAATATAAGTTTCCATCACATAGTAATACAACATATGATATTAACTCTGCCTCGGATTGTTATCAAAGCAACCTAAATACAGACAAACCCCTCGAAAGGACGCCACTAAAGAAGCTTTAAATGTTTAGGGAAAATAGTTTGATTAAGATATCAAAATAGAATAAACTGTATAAAGCTGACAAACAACAGACCACTCCGCTACTGTAACCACTTGTGAAACAAAAGCAGGTACAAACAAAACTGCCTCCAACGAAAACAACAACACAAAAACAAACTTGACATAAGCAGAGAGTTTGACTTACTCCATTCTTGCAGAAAAAAGGTAGAGCTTTTGGGGGTGCGTTGCTAAAGCAAAGCACGGTATCTTTTCGGGGTCCAACAACTAAACGAGTTTAAAGAGCCATGTTTTGTTTTTAGCTCGGAATATCCGCGACAGCGCCAAAAAAAGGGGACGAGTTGTTGCTTTGTTGTGGTCGACCTGTAAACTGAGGAGCCGCTTAATTGTGAGAAAGCATCAGTTCATTCACACCTAGCAACCAACTGCGTCACCGGGACAAACCGTGCTGCTCAGTGTAGATCCCTCCGCCCCACCCCTCCGCGTCTCACCGAAGGACGTCCCACACACTCACCGCTGGCCTCCGTTATAACACTACTCATTCTTTCATGCTTGTTTTAGAAGTAAAAGTAAGTTTAATTATTGTAATTTATTACTACTTCTATAAGACAGCCACAAAATGGCGACTGCTATAGAAAATAATGAAAAAACGTTACTCGCGTAGAGTTAACGGAAACTTAACTGAAATAGAAAGGCAGCAAATCAAGGGGAACCACTATTAAGTAGACTATACAGTAGTTTGATGTCAACGGAACCCCTTTTTTCTCAAAAAACAAACAAAGAAAAAACAATATGCTAAGTTTAAAGTCGGAATAAACTCGCGTTTAGTCCTCAGAGGACATGTCTACTTCAATGAAATGGGAAATTTTGATGCGGCTGGGGAAAAACTCGTTTTAGTGTCGATATATCAGCGGTAATCCGAAAAGTAATCGTACTATAACGCGTTACATCTTTTCATTGTTTTTCTTTTCGTGTTTGTTGGGACAGTACCGGGGAAAGTTAAAGCAGTACTGTTAGTTTCTCAGATCGACGACCGCTGTGTTCGTAACCTGCTGATTGACGTGACTTCCGTGAACGCGGCTCGCCACCAATGTACAGCAATAACACTCGGACGCTGTACGTTACTACGTGGTATTGTTGTGAAAGGGGGACTATTTGATTATTAACGCACTTTGTTGTTCAGTTATAAGTCTGTTGCATCTCCGTTGCATCAGTGGTCCGCGCTCACAGCGATTGGCTGCGCGTCCCCTGACTGCCGTGCTCTAATTGGTTTGATTCAGCTCCATGTGAAATTTGATTGGTCGGTGGTCGGCAAGGCAAAGCATCACTGTGTTGTTATCTTTTTTTCTTTTTTTTTTCCTGCAGTGCAGACTGTGCACATGTTTCAGGTAAACAAACCGGGCGTGGATATCACTGCTGCAGTTTTTAAAGCTGAGAAAAGCTTTTTGTGTTACAGTTTTACCAAACAGCTTGTGGTAATCAAGTCTGTCTGACTGATTATACGGTTGAGCCAACTAAATGAAAGTGTGTGTCATAAAAAAGACTTTAAATATACTCAATAATAGAAATGATCACAGACACACAAAGACACACTCAATTTATGTTATGATTTTGCTAAAACTCTATTGTAAATATATCAAATCATGATTTATTTTTTATTTTTCTGCTAACGTTATCAACAGATGTCAGCTCATATGGGTCTCACCAGGAAATTATTTAGAAGTTATTATAAGAAATTCTTTAATAATTATAACTTTAATGATAATATACTCTGCCTTATTCTTATTTCTCTGGCTAATTTAGTGGGACACAGCTGGCAGAACCGCATTGATTAGCTGGTAAGGACTGTCAATAATAATTAGGTGAGTATGTGAGGAATATAAGCTTTGTTTTTCTGCTTTCAGCAAATCCCGAAGCTGAGTGAATGTGCTGTTCTCCTGTTGCTATAGTAATAGCGGACACTGCCCCCTATTTTAGACTTGTTTTCTGGTTGCTGTTGCCATGGGATTTGCATCTCTCTCTCTCTCTCTCTCTCTCTCTCTGTCTCCCTCCCTCTCTCTCTCCGTCTCTCTCTCTCACACACACACCCTCCATACCTGCTGTTTTCCACCTCACCTCTGTTTCTGCACTCCTCCTTGTTATACTATTCCTCTGTCTCATTTGCTGAGTTGCATCTCTGTGACACTATCATTTTGTCAAAACCAATAGGCTTATTTCCACTTCTGCTGAATTTGCATATTGATGGGACACTAGCCTCTAAAAGATTTGTCCACTGAGTGTGTATTGAGTGGAAGTCTGGGAAACATCTATCTTGAATTGATTGCACATGATCACATTATTTAAAACGGCTCCAGAGGAGTTGTCTCCACACAAAGGGGAAACGTTGCCTTTGAATGGAGTTAATCCACAAAATCTCTCTTTGTAGATTATATTGAATTTGAGTAACAAGATCAGTTTTGGACACCGATACACACAAGTCTGTCTGTGTTAATCTGAGTCATTTAAGGGGAGACACTACAGGTGAATAGAGTCATTTTTAAACTTCTAGATATCACCATGAAACGTTTTTGCCTTACAAGTTTTCTGAAATGTTATGTTTAGATATGCGAATTCGGCATTAACTCCTTAAATATGTGCTAATTTGCAAACATCGGATAAAGCAAATTTCAATGTTATTATTTTATTCTAGTAATTAGATTCATTTTTTTAATCATTTCATAAATCAGAAAATACTTCAATCAATTTTCATCGTGTTTTTAAGGAACAAAATGTTCTATACATCAGGGTATGAATGATAAATAGACAAACCCCTCTGTGAAAACCTTCAGATTATAGTTAGGAATAAAACTGGTACGTTTGGTGTGAAATTGAGATTTATGGCTCAGAGCATGAGAAAAAACTTTAAAGATTTCATACATTCTTAATGGAAATGACTATTTGAAGACAAAATATTGTATCTAAATTACAGCAACGGCAGTATAGAACATGTAAAACACATAATATAGTGGGAGCTTTCTGACGATGCTGTGGTTATGAGGTTTAGACTACGTTCACAGTATTACATACTGTAAAAACGCTAACTTTTAGTGAATTTAGGAGAAACCTACAAATGATAGAAAAGTAAACACCTAAATGTTTGATTTGGATCTTTTTTCCATTATTCTGAAAGGAGACTTGTTATGGGGAAAAAAATGCCCAAAACCTCCAAATTGACCAGTGTATGATAAAACAATGTTTTTGCCTGTAATGTCTCGTCTTAAAGGGACAGCCCTGTGTAACGGAGGAGCTATTCAGCAAAATGCCCACCGTGTGGCAGCTATCATATGAGCAGAGCTTTGAGAGATTTGTAGCAGGGGCCACCTGATGCAATCTAGATAAATGTGGTTGTAATGGAGACCAGATTGAGATAGCACTAGCTGGTGAAGTTGGAGGGTCTCCCAGGAAATCGCTGACTGCTCTCTCTGTCTGCATTAATTGGTCCACCGAGGGCCTTCTGTTTGCGCATCATGGGAGAAATACAAGGTGCTGCTGGTGACAGCACTGCTGCTTTTACCTGTTGTACAATTTCCTTTGTCAATATTTACGAAAATATTTTAAATGTGTTAAATATGCAGCAAAATACCATTAATTTAACAGTTTCACAAATCAGAATCTGTATTATTTCAATTTTTCCAGGTTGTTAAAACAACATAAATTAACCTACAAATGAGTCAAGGTAAAGACGATATTATATCAAACTTGACCTCAGGTTTATTTGAGATATTTATTATCATTTTTATAGTGCTGTCCATCAATTAATGCCCAAATTCATTGTCTGAATATTGTGTATGAGGCAAGGACTCAGAAAAAAGTTGATGTTGCATGCCAAGTGCACGTATGGCACGTTAGTAAGGGTTACACCATCATTTCATCATCATCTCTCTCAGAATTTATTGTCCTCAACTTTTGCCCCTCTTTGAACATACGATGAAAACATGGAATTCAGTTACGACTTGTGAATGGAAGCCTCTCAGGGGGGATTTGTGGATGTTTTTGTGTGTGTTCAGCCTACAAATAGCTTACGTTTGTTTTTGGCACGAAAACAGTTAATCAAGTCTCAAAAAAGGGACGAGCGTAATATAAATTTTCATTCATGAATGGTATTTTGGTGAACTTAATTTGCATTTGGCTTTGACAGATGTGAACCAGTCAGTCTCAGGGTTATGTTTATTTACTATTCCTCAGGGACTTTGTGGTAAATTAGAGGTGTTGGATGTAAAGCGTCTGTTTTGTCCCCCTTTGGGATGTAACAGCTTTTAAAGAGATCACTCTTCACTCGCTCTAACTCCTGAAGGCATCCTTAAGGCACCCAAAGCTCCACTTATAATGACTTGGTGTTAAAAAAAATATATTTTAAAAGTAAATTTCAGTTTCAGTAGGTTATATAGATAGAGGAAAACCTTACAAAAATAACTGCATAATAACTCAAACTGTGAAATAATAATCAAGGATTGCAGATTTTTACTCTCCGTGCATCACTTGTGTTCTTCAAACTTTTAGCTCTTGATGCAAACAGGTGCCAAATGGTTCCTCGGTGTCATTCACAGCACTCAGGCCGTGTCACCCTGCCCTGCAGAGCCATTTAAACCCCAGAGGCTCTGCGTCTATCACCTCTGAGCTTTACACAGCCGATATTCATCAGGACGCATGCTTCTCGCTAATAACACAACTTAGCTACCGTTCACCCCTCAGAGCTTCACTCAACTTTATTTTTTTATTGACACTGAACTTTAGAAGTGTTTAGGTTCTGGCATTTAAACAACATGGTCTCACAGAAATCCGTGAAATAGCCACGGATTTCGCTTAACTCAAAATCCGTGGAATAGCCACGGAATCGCTCAAATTTCCGTGAAACTGACACGGATTTCGCTACAATGCAAGTTAATGACAGTCATATCCCGTGGCCATTCCAACATACAAAGTGATTATGTACATTCACTGAGTGAAGATTTAGAAAATAAAACATATATTTCTCGCTAGAAATGTGATCAAAATCCATTTTTATGCAGAAGTCAAAATATTGATTTTTCACTAAAAATGAGAGAACTGTCCGCCATGTTTTTTGTTCTGACCGCTGGGACCTTGAAAGTCACGTGACTTGGAACAAACCAATAGCCACGGGATATGACTGTCATTAACTTGCATTGTAGCGAAATCCGTGTCAGTTTCACGGAAATTTGAGCGATTCCGTGGCTATTCCACGGATTTTGAGTTAAGCGAAATCCGTGGCTATTTCACGGATTTCTGTGAGACCAGGTTGCATTTAAAACAGCTGACCTGATTTAATAGTTAATTTTCACATTAGATTTTAGTTCTGTGGGTGATGTACAGTTACAGTAAATGTAGAATATGTAATTTCCCACTTAAACAATTTAAAAACAATGAGACTAGAATTTCCAAAGCTAGGGAAATCAGTAGTAAGATTAAATAATTTGTTTGATTTGATTTGGCACCATATCCACTTCACAGATCCATCAACATTGTGGTTTTCTGCAAAAAGTCATCATAAATTGACCTTTTATCCAGTTTTTAGCCACATTTTTATGATACACTTTGAAGATTTTGGTCTTCTTTTAACATTATATTTTAACCCGATAAAGGATTCTAATCATCAGACATCTGGATCTTAAATGATCAGAGAAAGAAGCCGAGCAAACGTCTGATCAACAGCATCAGAGAGACACAGATTCTTCACATGAAACTTTTTTTTAATCAGTTTTAATCACTTTAGTTGTTTGTTTTGGAGAGAGCGAGACCTCCGTGGATAATTCAACTCCTGCTAAAAACACTGCAGGAGTCGTCACTAGGGGAAGCTGACTTTAATATAGGCCATGGTGTTAAAGACAACAACTCCCATGATCCCACACTACCTCACGACTTCACCAAACTACATCTTTTGTTATTGTTTTGATTGAGAGACCTCAAAGCAGCAGAAAATAACATATAGTGCATTTAGTTCACAAAACCTACAAGGGTTAAAGGTCAAGGCGTACGTTTTCTTTAAAAGATCGCCAAAAACACACCATGTATTGTAGAAAGACATTGTAAAAAAACAGGCATTATCGACAAAGTTTGAACTTTCTAACAGTCCTTGAATGGATCATAGGGGACAAAAGCTTCCCTTAGAAAAAGTAGCCAAAAAAAAGCTTAAAACTGTAATATTTCTGTCAAAATCACTTTATTCTACTTGTCTCATTTAAAACGTTGCCAAAAATAAACCGATTGGAATAACTAGATCCTGTTAAAAACATTAAATTCTGCTCCTCAGACACACTGTAAAGCCATGATTGATTCTGCTGAGATGAACGGTCACGTGACAAATATTAACTGAAAATCTGTTTACACAGAGCTGAGAGGAGAGGACAGGAGAGGTTGTAAAAATGTGTCAATACATATAGCATGTGGAGACGCATTTTCTTTCCCAATTCATGACACTAGTATGCACTTGGAAAAATGTTGCATATACATATATATTCCATTTTATTCCAATTTTAGAGATAATTAGATAAGATAAGACTTATATTATTACTTATATTATTATTAAGACTTATATATTGCAGTAAAGTACAAGGCCACAGTGAGTAAAATGTAAAAAGAGCACAAAAAACCCCATCCTGAAACAGCTTTTTGGGTTTCAGAGAATTATTATAAACCATGTTAGAATTTTGACAATTTGAAAAACAATTGTATTATCTAATAATTGAGTGATAAGAAGAAGAAGCACTGAACACATCCAATATGATACGAGTTTCCACACTGCAGTGATATTGGGAAGCACTTCACTTTCATGGTTGTGCGTAAATGAAATAAAAAAGAATAACATCCCACTCTGGGGTGCAGTTGTGGCGTTCACAGTCTGTGTTTTTGTTGGCCTCATTAGGTCAACGCTGGTGCTTCTGCTCATTCTCCCCTCTGGATATTTTTCAGATATCATTGTTGTGCTTGCCATGAAATCTGAAAACATGTTTCTTTTTATTGTAATTTAATGATTTGTACATCGTGTACCCTATTTGGAATTCACGACTGTCATTTTACATCGCCTTCAAAGAGAGTGAAGATGATTTGTTCAAAGCGGTAAACATTAAGACTGGAACTTTCACTGGTGTATCAGATGCATTTAGTGAAAGCCTCTTTCATCTGCTGTGTCTGAGTGTGTATGTGTATGTGTGTGTGTGGGCATGTTCAGGGTTGAGCAGGAGATTTTTCTCTTTAATCTCCTAAATTACCCTGAACTCACATGTGGATATGAAAACTTATAAACGTCTGCTGTGAAATATTTTGAAGGATGTGTAAGTCTCTGACAGGTGATGCTGCAAACTCCTCGTAGCCGAGAAACGTCTCTGTTTCATGTGAATTTTTGAGGTTGTTTTCAGACAAGGTTAATATCTCCCATTAATACTGACAAAATCATGCGAGAGCCGTACTAATTCACAGCCCGACTCTCTTATTTGTGTTCTGAAGGCCTGGGGGGAAAGGCCAGTCTGCGCGTGTGAAAGTGAGGGGAGATCACCCTCGGCTCATTAATATTTCACCAACAATAAGGCTGGGTGTCACTCATGCTCATCACCACGGTAATGAGCTCACACTGCCCTCTTAAAGATCTGTTTATTATTCAGCTGGGTGCGCCAGAGACTCAGAGATACTGAATGTGTGAAAATCTCTCCCAAGGTCAGAGAAACACGCGCCGTCAATGAAGCTCAACATAGATGTGCTCCTCTAAAGCAGTAGTTCTCAACCTTTTTGAGTCGCCACCCCCAATTTAACATGCATGTTGTCCGCGACCCCCGCTCACTGAACACAATCTCACACGCACAGTTCAGATCACCCAAAAAAGAAACAAAATGACCAAAAAAATACACAAAATGACCAAAAAAAGACACAAAATTACCACAAAAAGACACAAATGACCAAAAAAAAGACACAAAATGACTTACAGACACAAAATGACTTAAAAAAAGACACAAAATGACTTTAAAAAAGACACAAAATGACCAAAAATAGACACAAAATGACTTAAAGACACAAAATGACTTTAAAAAAGACACAAAATGACCAAAAAAAAGACACAAAATGAAAAAAAAAAAGACGCAAAATGACAAAAAAAAAAAGACAAAAAAAACCACAAAATGACCAAAAATGTTGTGTTCAAAATTATTTGGCGACCCCCAGAAATCATCTCGCGACCCCAATTGGGGTCCCGACCCCAAGGTTGAGAACAGCTGCTCTAAAGTATGAAAGTAGGAACCTTAACTGTTCGTTTTTGTACATATTACTAAACATAACTTAACTTTCAAACCGGGGAATTAAAAATTAACCTTTCAAGTGCTGAATCTAATTGGTACCTGTCAGGGGCAAGGTGTGTTTCTGTGATTATCTGTTAAATATTCCAGTGAGTCTCTGCGATAAATTAATCACACAGAAACAGTCATATATTATCTATCTGCACATGCCCTGATTTATACAGAGAGAGTGAGAATATATGTGATATATTTTCATACAAGATACATTTTGTTCATGTTTTTCTTTTCCATGTTTTTCTTTTTTGCATGATTTCAAAACACTCCATGTTTTTTTTAAATTATCATCACTTACTATATATTTATACACGATTGCCCACAAAGTTGGAATAAAATATTTTTACCTCTTTCCATGACATGATTGTGACAATGTGATTTATTCTTGACAGATAAAGTGTATATCTTCTCAAAGCTTTATTAATCAATCTCTTCCAAACATATCACAATGAAAATGAAACCACAATTAACAGGATTGTGTCTGAAAACAGAATTATTCCAACTTTATGGGCAACCGTGTATTTATTTGTTTATTTACCTACAGGGCAAGTCCATTGGTGGAATATAACTAGAGTGCATTTACTCAAGTACTGTACTTAACCCTTAATAGGACACTCATTGAAGGATATTACAAACTGCCAGAATGTGTAAAAAAAGACATATGAAAATAATATTTTGAGAAAAAAGTTTACGAGATTAAAGGGGCATATCTACCAGAAAAAAATGTGTAGATTTATGAGATTTAAAGTGGTGAATCTGTGAGAAAAAAGTTGCTTTTTTCCCACTTTTTTCTCGTAAATCTGTGACTTTTTCCGTGCAGATTTGCCACTTTAAATCTCTTAAATCTGCAACTTTTTTTCTTGTAGATTTGCCACTTTAATCTAGTAAATTTGCTACTTTTTTCTCAAAAGATCACCTGAAGTTACCAAATATAGTTCTTCGCCTGATAAAGGGTTAAGTACAATTTCGAGAAACTTACTTTAATTGAGTATTTCCATTTTAATGTAACTTTATACTTCTTACTCCACTACATTTAGCTGTCAGCTTTAGTTACTTTTCAGGTCACAACATATAACATAAAAAACATGATGAATTTAAAGTGATTAGGCTTTTCTTTAAATTAAACCTCATAACGTAAATTAAGTGGTTAAAATGAGCTCTATCTTGAGAAAATTAAAACTTCACTTGCATAAATGATAATCCAATAATATATTGATAATATATAAAACAATATGAGTGGGTCCATTCTGTATAATGAGTACTTTTACTTTTGATGCTTTGAGTACATTTTGATGCTGATACTTTTGTATTTTTACTTGAGTAAGTTATGAATTCAGGACTTTATTGGGTTCATCTCACAGTGTGATATTAGTACTTTTTGTAAGAGATCTGAATACTTCCCCCACCACTGATCCTCATAATTAATTACACTGTGCCAGAAATACATAATACATATGGGGTATGATGTCAAATTCAACTTCTGTAGATTATCAGCATTAACGAGCCAATTAACTCATTAAACCACCTGACTGTTGCTATGCAAACAGAGAAGCTGCAGCGTCTTAAAGGGAACACCTATTGTGTGCTCTCATTTCCATGTGAACTCGCAGCTCATTATGAGATTAATTAAAGAAAAGCTGGTAATTAATGACTTGTTTGTGAGAAACATTAATTACGGGAGCAAGAAGCAATTTGTAACCAAATATCCTCAGTTTAACCAATTTGTAAACAAAAATTTAGTTTATGAAATACCAACAGATGCTTCATATATTTTTATTTAATACATGTACATTGTAGCTTTACAATATCATTATAGGACTATGAATTTTGTTAAATGCTTTCTTTGACATATTTATGTAAAATACACATTAATGCTTCTTTATATGCCGGAATAAAACAATATATAGAGTGATATTAACATTTAAAAAATCTGACAAAAAAAATTATATAAAGTATTTGGCACCAAGTAATCAAATAAGTAATGTATGACTCTTTTTTACTTTTAAATATTTTGCTGCTAAAATCTGCTTAGTGTTTTAATGTATCAAGATTCTTTTTTCATTCGTTAATAAACTCAAGAGAAGAAGTATACAAATGTATCAAAAAGAGGAGAAAGAGGCATCAGAGTTAGAGTGACACTGCACACAAACACAGATCAGCTTCAGAGGTGGAAACAGTTTGAGCTTATATGTAGTAAGAAGTCTGAAAACTGATACTGTAATAATTATGAACGATGCTTTTTGGCTACAGAATGTGATTGATCTAATTGAGAGCTCCCTTTGTAGATCCCTTGGCAGGTTCTTTAAGCTATTTTACTGAAAGATAAATACAATACTTTCAGAAGTCAGCCCTCATTTGCTCGAAGGCATCAAGCTTTTTCTGTCAGCCGCAGATTATTCATCTCTCTGTCCGTCACACAGCATCACACCGTGTGTGTTTTATTCTCAGCTCCGGCTCCGGCAGCTCAGTCCGGCTCCAGGTGTCCCGGCTTGCCGGTTCAGTCCCTGTCATCCTCCAAATCTGTCGCCCCGATGGTCCCTCAGCTCATGAACTGCGTGTAGCCCTCGGCGCCCGTTACTATAACATCCATCCAGATCCGCATGGCCTCCGGGGACGGGGCCACCATGTAGTAGAGGCGGTCGTGGGTTTTCACACAGAAGGTCAAAGACGGGTTGGGGCTCTGGGGATCGCAGGGAGAGAGGGAGACTTTTTAAAGCTGCACCTGTTGCATCTTTTCCCTCAGAGACATTTGACAGAACAACAGCACAGCACACACTGACAGCTAAATTCGCTTTGTTTCACTTCTTGTAACAACATGCAGCAAAAAAGAAGACACATGAATAAAAATCAACAACTTAATCCATTCTAATATGGATCTTTTTCGTTTAAAAATAGCTCCGAATTGAAAACATTTCTATTAAGTTGCTTCAACTCAATTTCAATTTTATTTCACTTGATTGGAAAACGCTTAATTCATTTGAATATTACCAACTGAATTCATTATTTTAAGTTGGTTAACAATTCTCTTTTTTTTTTTTAAGTGTGTAAGACACCCAATCTAATTATGTGTTGTCAAAGTTCTCACAATATTTTCAGGTAAATTGTAAGTGACTGTAGAAATGTAAAAGAAAAGTCCCTTGAATACAAAACAAAAAAGTTTATTATAAGTAAATGTAAGAGAATATGAAGCATTTTGGAATCTAAACCTTCAGATTTTATTCCACAATATTTATTGATAAGAAACCCATGCAAAACATAATTCAATCAGAGCTGAAGTTCTGAATTTTTAGGTGATAGAAGCAGAAGAGTGTGTCCGTTACCTTGGTGGCACTGCGGAGGTGATCGTAATAAACCTCTTCAATCGCCTGAAAGTAAATGAGTCCTTTCAGCTTGGTCTCATGCTTGTCTGAGAGGAGAAAAAGAAAAAAAAACATATTAAGATACATTACATTATGCGGTGTACTGATGCAAGACCTCTGTCAGCCCTAGCTGGAGACAGTACAATCAGCCTGTGATGTGGGGATGCATTGCATGTTTGTCTTTGGTCAAATAATACGTTTTTTTTCATTTATTACACACCTGTAGAGAAGTACAGTAGGTAGATGGTCATAAATAATATTTAATTTTACAGTATCCCACACCATGCTGCCTTTACAATGCTATTTTTTTACCTTAAAAAACAAACAAAATAATCTAAAAATGACAAAACAAGTCCGCATTTCATATGCTCCCTATAATATCTGCTTAGAAATAAATGTTTCAGAAAAAATAGAGGCACGGCAAATTAAATTTTGTAAGAAAATACAAACCCATTACTTATTATTATAAGTGTTTTGTAAAGACATGGATATAGAATCACAGCAGAAAGTTTTCAATTTGGGGGAAATTTGACATGAAAATGTGTGATTTGACAGTATTATTATTTTATTTTTTTATTTCCTGTTTACGCAAAACAATTTTTATCAGCGAAGACTTGAATGAAAATAATTCATGGGTCAATTAAGTAATAAGTTGTAGCTTTATTTGATAAGATGAGGATTGTTTGTGGAAATTTGTATCGCTTTAAAATTGTTTTTTATTCTTGTCAGTTTCCACAAAAAATAAAATCAAAAACCTGCCATAAATGTAGATTGTAAGTATGTAAAACAGAGGAACACTAACAGTAAAATAAGAGCTGTAAAGCAGAAAGGTGTTTTTCCCAGCAACACATACTCCATGAATAGGTATGAGCAGCACTGTATCACAGTAAAAGTTAATTAAAAGTCTATTTCAAGCTATGCCTGAAGTCTTTACCATCCTATTAATTTGACTTGTTTTCTTCAGTTGTACTTTCTGGATTGTCTCTGTTTTATTCTTTTTTTTTTTTTAGCCTTTTCCCTTCCAGGGAAAGGTTCACGACTTGAGATCTTGTGAATGTTAAAAAAGAAATGCGTCGGAT
The DNA here is from genome assembly GCF_030273125.1 of Centropristis striata. NCBI lineage: Eukaryota > Metazoa > Chordata > Actinopteri > Perciformes > Serranidae > Centropristis > Centropristis striata. The sequence continues at coordinate 33,329,609 of NC_081531.1, read as the reverse complement.
CAACATTTCCCTTTAAGCAGGTCAGAGCTTCTGTCCGGTCTTCTCTGTTCACAGAGAATCTTTCAAGCCGCTCCACATTGAGGAGATTGTTTGAGGGAAACCTGCGGATGAAGCTCAGCGGGCACGGTCGTTGGACTGATGGGTTTCTCTAGTTTGGGGCTAAACTGTAGGCGTTTAAGTTTTCTCACGTCTAAGATCAATTTTTCTTCAAATAAAATTGGTTCAAAGAGTTTCTGGAATCCGCTCTTGTTCATATGAACAGTGGTCTTTTTGTCTCTTCCACGCACAGTGGAGCGCCCGGCTAAGAAACAAACATCCAGCAACAGTTAAAGGCAATCTTTTGAAATACGTCTGACACTTTCTCCTGCTTTCCCTTTTTCCATAAGTCAAATCTGCTTAGTAATGAGATAAATGTTTTTGAAATGTGAGTTTCGTTTTATTAGTCACGAACAAGCCAGGAGCTAGCCTCCTCCCCAAGAAAAACACATCTAGAGAAAGTATTGCATCTTATTTCATCACCATCATCACCATCATCTTCGTCAGGAGTAAGGGGGTGAAAAGGCTAGGCAAGTGAGTGGAGAGAGAGAGAGGAGCAAAGAGAACAGGGGCGACAGTAATGAAAATGTACTCGGGTTCTATTTTGAACTTGATTGTAAAATAATGTCTCAAAAACACGCACATGAATTATTCAGAAAACTAACTGTTCTCGTTTCAGATTCAGGGGACAGTCCGATAGACGAGAATTACAAGCTGACTTTAACACACAGGAACAAGGCAGAAAAATTCACTTAGTGCAGCTTTAATTAGTGTTTGGTTCCAGATGAACAAACGCTGGCTGGGACAGGGTTTTATTGAGAAACACAGAGTTTACATTTCTCAGAAGAGCCTCGGCACTGCTGTCGGCTGAACAGAATAAATCAGGTCCTGGCCCGGTGCACAGCAACTTTTCTGCGTCTATAAATTCTACATGTGAGCGAATCTTATGTGAGCAACTGGTCTGACCACTTTAATCCCTCTTTAAACAAAGCCAGAGACGTGGAAATTGGATTAGCCAAGCTGGACTTGTGCACAATTGGATCCCTTTTAGAGAATCCAAAAAGTGTGGCTATTAGTCCTGATGGTGCAGAGGTCACTGGGTAGCAAGGTTATTATAGTTAACGAAAACTAACGAAATAATGAAAACTAGAATTGAAAAAACATTTTGGTTAACTGAAATAAAAATAAAAACTAGAGTTTTTAAAAAACGATAACTAACTAAAACTGTATTTTGTGGTTACAAAACTAACTAAAACTAACTAAAATTATAGTGAAAATGTCCTTAGTTTTCGTTTTTGTCAACTTTTTTCATTCATAATTCAGTGTATTTATATGAACATGCAACACGTGGTAAATATGTTTACTGAGACTGGGATGTCGACACTAGAACCAAAATTCAAAACACCCAGAACTGTAAGAGTTAATAACCTTATTGGGGCTGAGATGATAAACCAAAGGAAATAAAGGAAACCTTTATTATGGTCTCTTTGAATCTCGCACCCAACAAATACCCCATTACAAAAAGACTAAAACGAACACTAAAACTAATAAAAACTAAACTAAAAACTAAACTAGAAAACTCACTCTAAAAACTAAAAAAAAAAACTAAAACGAACTGAATTTGAAAACAAAAATTCACAACAAAATTAAAACTAAAACTGAAACTGATGAAAAATCCAAAACTATTATAACCTTGCTGGGTAGTATAAACAGAGGCTCAAACTTTTAGGCCTTAAAGTGAGAGAGGAACATTTTTTGTGATTGTGATTTGGTGCTACCATTTTTGACCATTCAAAATCCATGGCCAAAATCCCTCCAACATATCATGCAAATACACCAGGAATTGAGGAACCCCACACATCCATAGTGTGATTTGGTCACAAATTTGATCAGAAATTTCAGATATTTTGGAGATTTCTGCAAGTTGAGCCTAATTTGGTGCCTGCACAGTGACCTCTTTTGTTCTGTAAACTGCTGGAAAACCCCACTCTTCAATATACAAAGCTATACATCCTCTGGATGCTCTAGGCCAGGGGTGGTCAACCTGTGGCTCCAGAGCCTCATGTGGCTCTTTAGGCCGCCTGCTGGGGCTCCCCGTGGCTGAGACAAAAAAATATATATATACTTTTACATTAAAATTTTAATTTATCAATGGTGTAGACCAAAAACTATTTGTATTCTTCAATTGTAAAAATTTATAGCCTTTTTACAGCATATTAAAAATGTTTTGACATTTAAGTTAACTAAAATGTGCTTCATAGCTTACGAAAGTCTCCGGCCCGGCACCTTAACCTTTAAGTTTTGCTAATTGCTAATTTAGACTTATTAGGGTGTTTCATCTTCATTTTAGGCTCAATATAAGGTTTGCGGCTCAATTCCGCGATTTTCTCTCATTTATTTGGCCAACAGTGGCTCTTTAGTTAGTAAAGGTTGCCCTCCCCTGCTCTAGGTCTCTAGTTTGTGGTTGAGAAGTTTCACAACGCTGTGATTATCCTAGAGGTCGCAGCAGCTCATTTTATACAGTGAGGTCAAGTTTCGAAAGGTCTCACTATAATGAAATGGCTACTAAAGGAGCTAACATCATCACACAGTAATATGGTTTCTGTCTCACACTGAGATTATCATAAAGTGGGCGTGTCTGTAAAGGTGAGCCTCGTGGGAAATGACATTTTTAATTGTGTGATTGAATCATCTGGATTACATATGATTTACCTCACAAAAAGATATCTTGATATCATTAAGTCTTCCTGAATAAATAAGGCTCAGCTAATGAATGAGCATAATCAAACCCTCACATCAAAGAAATGGTAGTCATGGTATCCTCACCCACGTAATAACAGAAGTTCCTCTTGATACGGTCAAAAACGAACCAGCGTTTCTTCCATGATTTGATTTTGCCGCCCATCTTCACCAGATGGCCCTTACACATCTTCTCTGTGAGGATGACGAAGGGGCAGGTGTCGATGCTGTGGCCGGACGACTCCACGTGGGCGCGCAGGTCAAACTCCTCCTTACGGTTTGGCAGATAGCGCGTCATTGGACGGGCCTGTGAAGAAAGTGTTGCTTTAATGATGCGAACCAAGTCGTGTTGGTAGATAAAACCATAGGATATTTAGCAGAGACTGGAGATTTGTTGATCACTTGGCAGCAATGGAACCAAGTTGTAAACACAATATGATAAAAAACAAACAAACATTTGTGTGTTTTAAAATCTTTAAACAAAGTAAAGTAAAGGTGTGTTGCAATTATAACAATTTCAACAACTTAACTTACAAGCTCAGTAAAAGTCATGTCCATATATATATACACTACCGGTCAAAAGTTTTAGAACACCACAATTTTTCCAGTTTTTTATTGAAATTCAAGCAGTTCAAGTCAAATGAACAGCTTGAAAGGGTACAAAGGTAAGTGGTGAACTGCCAGAGGTAAATAAAAAAAGGTAAGGTAAACCAAAACGGAAAAAAAAACTTAACTCTATGGAGTCTTGGGCTATTTTGTCAGAAAATTATTTTCATGTCTTTGTAAGTCATTTTGTGTCTTTTTGTGTCTATTTTGGTCATTTTGTGTCTTTTTTTAGTCATTTTGTGTCTTTTTTTAGGTCATTTTGTGTCTTTTTTTTTTGTCATTTTGTCTTTTTTTAGTCATTTTGTGTCTTTTGGTGTCTTTTTAGGTCATTTTGTGTCTTTTTTTAGCCCTTTAGTCCAACATAAAATGTGATTTTGATTCTTTTTTTTAACTTTCAAAACACTATCATGCTTATGGTACATAAGTAGGTTAGGCAACAGTTGGCCTTCACCGATGCTAGTTCTTTAGTATTGGTTTGGTGGCTGCCTGTGTCTGCCCGCTATTTGACGCTTTGCTGAGTTTTTAGAGCTTTATATAGGGAAAAAAACAGCTGAGTGATCCAAAACAATGAGAAAAAAGACACTTAAATGTTCTTTTGTACTGCAAAGTCGAGTGATAACACCCTGTGGATTCATCACTACCAGCGAGCCCTTTCACAAATAACACATAATCATCTAATAAAACAGGGGTGGCCAACCTGTGGCTCCAGAGCCTCATGTGGCTCTTTAGGCCACCTGCAGGGGCTCCCCGTGGCTGAGACAAAAAAAATGATATACATATTTTTACATTAAAATGTTCATTTATCAATGGTGTAGACAAAAAGCAAGTTGTATTCCTCAATTGTAAAACTGTATCGCCTTTTTACAGCATATTAAAAAAGACATTTAAGTCAACTAAAATGTGCTTCATAGCTTACGAAAGTCTCCAGCCTGGCGCCTTAACCTTTAAGTTTTGCCAACTTTGAGTTTAGTTTTGAGTTCCCCTAGATAGACTAGTTTTCAAAATCATATTAATAAATGCTCAATATGACTATTAATAATGTTGGTAGGCTAATTTGGACTTATTAGGCTGTTTAATTTTCATTATAGGCTCAATATAAGGTTTGCGGCTCTATTCCGCGATTTTCTCTTCTTTTTTTTTGTCCAACAGTGACTCTTTAGTTAGTAAAGGTTGCCCACCGCTGTAATAAAAAATAAAACTAATTGATCATAGCAGCTTTAAATTGTACTCGAGCAGATCTATTTTTACTTTGAGGATATTTGTTTACTTGCAGCACAGACAGCTGATAATTAAATCCACTCTGTCAAGATTAAAGCTTTAATTATGTGTATTTTCTGTGCACCCCCCCATCCATTTTTCTCTCTGTTCTGCCTCTCCACCCTCCCATCCATTCTCTCCCTTCCTTAGCAATCTTTGATCTTCCCATATTCCCAGCCTCTCTTTAGTGTCTAGCCTCTCATCCTCTCCCCCAAGTCTCCCGTCCCCTCCTCCCCTCCTCCCTCCTTTCTCTTCTCCGTCTCCTCCCGCTGCTCCACTGACCTGGGAGAAGTGTTTCTCTCTCATCTTCACCTCCTCCTCCACCAGCCTCAGCCTGTGGGCCGTCTCGTCCTGGAGCCTCCGCTCGGCCTCCTCTCGCCTTCTCCGCTCCTCCTCCAACATCTGTCGCCGAGCCTGCACCTCCCTCTCCTGGGGGCGTCGGGAGAGGAGACAGAGGAACAGATGGGGAGAAGAGAAGAGAAAATAACAGGGAGACGGGGAGAATATGTAAATGGTAGGCAAATATTGCAATACAAAGTGAACGACTGTCAGAGGAGGCACAAGAGAATTTAAGTCCCAATCCAGGGTTTTGTAAAATATATCCCTTAAGTCTGTATATAGAAGAGGAAGCTTTGCTGATGTAAAATTATCCTTTGCAGCTTTCAGGGACTTACATACACTTTGTTTCAACATGTAGCAATAATACAAACAAACTACTTACAACTTTCACCACACCTTGAGCTCAGGGATCACTTTTGTACAATGTGTTTCTATAAAACAGGAGAAACACGAGACTCCCCTGATAATGCAAAGTTATTATCAACTTTCAAATGAATGGATTAACTCTTTTTTGAGAGTTTGTTGCCTTTGTCACGTGATTTTACTTTAATCATGACATATATTGATATGTTGTGTGATTTTATCGATAATGCTCAGCCCAAATCAACTCACAAAAATGTATCACCACACAAATAATCTGTTTTTTCATGCCGAAACATAAACATGACTTTTTGTAGGAGTGCAGACGACTGAAAACTTCTCAAATATGTTTTGTTAGTGCGGCATTCATTACGCCAGAAGAGAAGCAGTGTCTTTTTCTGTCGCAGTTGAAACTAAGCTGCCACCGATGTTAATTTCCTTATCATTTAATAAGCAAATAATTTGTTTATAATATGTTATAAAGTAGTAAAAATGCCTCTTTTAAATTACCACATCCCTTTAAGATGTATTCAGATTGCTCGACCAACAGTCTAAAAACCCAAATGTATTCAGTTTACTGTCCGGCCACTTTATTAGCAAGCAAGGTGTACCTAATAAAGTGGCCGTATGGTTACTGGAACCAGTCGGGCCATTCTTCTCTGACTTCTGGCATCAACATATCTGTCTGGATATATTCTCTTTTACGGCCCGTTCTCTGTGAACCCTAGAGAAGGTTGTGTGTGAAAATCCCAGTAGATCAGCAGCTCTCATCCAGCCTGTCTGGCTCCAACAACTATGCCACGTTCAAAGTCACTTAAATCACCTTTCTTACACATTCTGATGCTCGCTTTGAACTTCAGCAGCTCGTCTTCACCATGTCTACATGCCTGAATGCATTGAGTTGCTGCCATGTGATTGGCTGATTAGATATTTGTACTTGGTGTACCTAATAGAGTGGCTGGTGAGCTTAACATCCCACAGCCCTTTAGGCCAGCTATTCTCAACCTTGGGGTCGGGACCCCAATTGGGGTCGTGAGATGATTTCTGGGGGTCGCCAAATCATTTTGGAAGTCAGCTCTGTCTCCACTGTGTTAAAGTGTTCATGTGTAAATGTGTTTTTGGTCATTTTGTGTGGGTTTTTTTTGTCGTTTTGTGTCTTTTTTTGGTCATTTTGTGTCTTTTTAGGCCATTTTGTGTCTTTTTTTTTATCATTTTGTGTCTTTTTTTGATCATTTTGTGGTCAATTTGTGTCTTTTTTGGTCATTTTGTTTCCTTTTTTGGTCATTTTGTTTCTTTTTCGGGTGATCTGAACTGTGCATGTGAGATTCTGTTCAGTGAGTGGGGGTCGCGGACAACATGCATGTTAAATTGGGGGTCGCGACTCAAAAAGGTTGAGAACAGTCTAAAACCCAAATATATTTACTTTACTGTTCTATATGACACAGAAAAGCATTTTAAAATGTTGTAAGTATCACATTTTTGCTTGAAAAATTATAAACCGGTCATCAAAGTTATTGCTGGTTAATTTTCTGTGGCTGGACAACTGAAACCTGAAATGAACTTGGAGGTTGGAGTGTAAGAAGGGATGGAAAAACTCCGGGCACTCACTCGGTTCTCCATCAGCCTGGCTTTCTCCTGCTGCGCCTCTTTCAACATCTTCTCCATCTCCTCTATCCTCTGGGCTTCCAACCCGCAGGCACTACAACACACAGAGGGAAGGGCTGTGTGATGACACGGCTGCGACAAGGCTCGGGATGAAAAAGTAAACACACATGCCTGGAAACCAAACACTGAAAGCAGCGGGAGCCGCAGACAAAGGTTCAGTGGTGGAAAAAGTGTTCAGGTCCCTTACATCAGTAAAAGTACTAATACCACACTGTGGAATTACTCCACTACGAATTAATGTCCTGCATTAAAAACCTACTTCAGTAAAAGTACAAAAGTATCGACATCAAAATGTTCTAAAAATATAAAGGAACTTGTTATACAGAATGTCCCCACTAAGCTTGTTATATATATTATTAGATTATTATTACTGATGAATTTATGTAAGCAGCATTATTATTATTATTATTATTCTAAAAAAATATAAAAATAATAATTCTAAAAAATTATTATTATAAAAAGTCATTAAGAATCTATGAAATCTTTAAAGGCCATTTTCTCAAAATGAGTTTTCTCATAAATCTCAACTTCTTTACTTAAAGACACCAAATGTACCAGTTTTATTCCTGAATATATTCTGAAGGTTTTTACAGAGGGAGTTGTCTATATATCATTCATACCCTGATTTATAGAACATTTTGTTCCAAAAAACATGACAAAAATCATTATTTTAAATGGCTTTTGACAGTACTTTAATTTTTTTTTTTTTTAATGATGAAAGGAGATTTCCTTCTGTAAAAAAAACTTCTAATCTATCAACAAAATGAAATAATAACTTTGAAATTTGCTGTATATGCTCCAATGTTCAGATTTGTGGAAATATGTGCAAAGTGTTGCATATTTAATGAGTTTACACCACATTTGCATATCCAAACATAAAATTTAAGAAAACTTGTAATGCAAAAAAAAAGTGTGTAAATGTAAATAATAAACAGGGGAAGTTTCATGGTGATATCTGCAAGTTAAAAACCTTTTCACCTGTAGTGTCTCCCCTTTAGTACTTGAGTAAATATTCTCAGCACTGCAAAGGTTTCCTCATGAACAGCAGCAGAGTCTTTGAACTCCTAACTGGCATTGCAGCAGCCAGTGTACCCGTGCAGTCACAGGAGCAGACATGTAACAAAACATGATGTCACGGGAACAAAAAAAAAAGTGACCCTTCCCCTCGGAGACGGGGCAGACTTGAGTGTTCCCATGGAAACAGTGCCAATTGCTCATTTCCCAGTCTCTCACCTTTCCGGGGTGCAGGCGGAGTTTCCGGTGGAGACGCTGGTCTCCATGCTGTCGGAGCTCTCCAGGCTCAGCGTGTCGTACGCCTGGCTGCCACTCGGGGGCGACTGGTGATGCAGGATGGAGTGATGGACTGTAGGAGACAGATCTGTGCAGCGGAGAGAGAGCAGAGACAGCTGTCACAGACTCACAGCGCCCTCTACTGAGAGAGCTCCGTCACTGCTGCTCATTATAATCACATCAAGCAGTTTCAGGGTGTTTTTTGTTGCTCTTTTTTACATTTTACTCACTGTGGCCCAAGGTTATAATAGTTTTGGATTTTTCATTAGTTTTAATTTTGTTGTGAATTTTTGTTTTCAAATTCAGTTAGTTTTAGTTAGTTTTTAGAGTGAGTTTACTAGTTTTAGTTTAGTTTTTATTTTTTGAAAATGCTTAGTTTTAGTTTAGTTTTTATTAGTTTTAGTGTTAGTTTTAGTTTTTTTGTAAAAGGGCTATATGTTGGGTGTCAGATTCAAAGAGGTCATAATAAATGTTTCCTTTATTTCCTTTGGTTTATCATCTCAGCCCCAATAAGGTTATTAACTCTTACAGTTCTGGGTGTTTTGTATTTTGGTTCTAGTGTAAACATCCCAGTCTCAGTAAACACATTTACCATGTGTTGCATGTTCAAATAGAAACACTGAATTATGAATGAAAAAAGTGCACAAAGACGAAAACTAAGGACATTTTCTCTATAATTTTAGTTAGTTTTAGTTAGTTTTGTAACCACACAATACAGTTTCAGTTAGTTATCGTTTTTTAAAAACTCTAGTTTTTATTTTTATTTCAGTTAACGAAAATGTTTTTTCAAATCTAGTTTTCGTTATTTCGTTAGTTTTCGTTAACTATAATAACCTTGCTGTGGCCTTGTGTTTCACTGCAATATATATATATTTTTTTTATTTATTGTTGTTTGCACTTAAAAAAACATACAATCGTTAGGAAATAACAGTACAAGAAACAGTAAAAGAAAATGCAGGAAAGATCAAAAAGCCCAAAGGGTTTATACGCGACCCTCCCTCTTAAACCTATAAGTAACTATACTTTACTTAAATTACATAGCTAGATGAAAATAAAAAAAAAATACAAACAAAATTTAAACAAAACAAATACAAAGGTGTAGAACATCTATAGGGATTTTTTGAGCTTGGTCTTAAAAGTATTTAAAGAGGAACATGATAAGTCCTATAGCTCTATGGAATCAGCACAATCATGGCTGTGGTAGAATTTTTGGTAACGCTTTATAATAAGGTCCTTAATAACCATTAATTAACAAGTAATAAGGCATTGTTCTCGCTTTAGATCCGGTAGTTGCAAAAAGCATAGTTAACTTATAGTTCACTTATTATAGATGAGCAATGAAGTATATTTTAATATCAATAAGCAAACAAAATAAGATTAATAAAGGCATGGCAAAGACATAATGGGTGGGTCATGGGTGTTTCTAATGCCATTATTAACACTTATATAAGCTTATAAACACACAATAATGTTAATAAGCATCTTGTAAGGACTTACAAGGGCCTTATTACTTGTTAATTATTGGTTATTACAAGGTCCTTAATATAAAGCGTTACCGATTTTTTTAATTAATTATATTGCATATAATTAATCGACCTTTACTCTAAGTAAAGTGAAGAATTCAGTGTTTGTTTGTCTGTGTCTGTGTTTAGTCTAAACACCTCTCTCTCTTTCTCTCTCTGTCTCTGAGAAATACTTTAGCATTAAATACAGTGCCAGGGGAAATGTGCTTCAGAAATGACTTTGATATCACAGACTGCTGTCTGAACCTGTTTGATGGAATGGTTAATTCTCCTTGATCAAGTGAATTTAAGTCAGTGTAAACCATCGGAGTCTCCTAGTTTTCTTGTCTCTGAGTCAAGCATCTTCAATTACAATAATAATGGCAAGAAGCGGGGGAAAATGTCTTTTGTTCAGAGTAACACTGTTACAATGACATATATCATAAAAAAAAGCAAAAAAGTTGAATTTATCTAAAATATATATATAAAAAAAAGGAATAAAATTGAATTTATGTATACAACACTTTTCCATGTGCCAACAAGTGTATACATATTGAACTATTTGCATTTTTTCACAGTGTCGCTGAGGAGCAGAACTTTTAACAGGATCTAGTTATTCTAAATGGTTTTTGGTGACGTTTTAAATGAGACATGTAGAGTAAAGTGAATTTGACAGAAATATCACAATTTTAAGCTTCGTTTTGGTCACTTTTTCTAACACAAACTTTCGTTTCATATGATCCATTCAAAGACTGTTGGAAAGTTCAAATGCCCATTGTTATTTTAGCATTTATTTCTATGTTAAACAGTGTATTTTTGGTTATCTTTTACAGGAAAAAACATTTCAATTTCACCAGCGGGTTCTGGGGTTCAGACCTGACACGTACTGTTCCTACAGACATTTGTTATAAGAGCACGCCAGGTGATAGTCTTACCTTTGCTCTGCAGAGCAAACTGCCTTCTGGAGTCCATGTCTAATGGGTTTGACATCTCTCTCAGCATTAACTGTAACCCCTGAAAAAACACACACATTTAATTACTTAAAAGTTATTTTTCTTTGTTTTCTTACACTGTGATAAATTATTCTGTAGTCATTTCATTTTACTTAATATATTTGATAAAATGTATTAAATATAAATGCGTCCTTGATTTTGAGGCAGTTGTTTAAGTAACTTTAATATAAAAATGTTTGAGATAGAATCACATTAAATGTAATCTTTATGTGTATGTAATTCTAAATCAAGAGAATTTTGAATTAATCCAACACAATAGATTTAGTCCGTTTTTAACTGACAGCCACTTCCTGTTAAGTTGTTATTAACTCAACTTGTAATGTAATTAGATTTAATAAATAATATTGCGTGCAATCTGTTGCCTCAATTTTATTGAATAGCTATTGTTTGTCTTTTTTTTTTACAGTGTACTGTTTCCATGTAAAACACACATATGCTCACCTTGGTTGATGCATTTCTATCATTAGAGACGCCGCTGGAGTGCGGCACTGTGCATGATGCTGCCTGTCCAACCTCACCATCTGATTTGGACTTCAATAACTGAAATAAGAAGGACAGATCATTTCATTGTTTATTCACATTTGAGGAAGATGATTTTGGCTTTCTTACCTAATCTGGAACATTACTTTAAAAGACTAAAGTGACTAAAACTTGATTTTTGAGTTTGAGGTTTCTTAACTTGCTTCACACCAGTGCAGTGCAGTTTTTCTTATATAAGTGCAGTTTTTCTTATATAAAGACATTTAGAAAACAGTTCAATGACTCCATCTATAGGAGAATGATACAATATAATTTATGACATTTCTGTAATGGAAATAATAATTTTCTCCCTGAAGCTTCAAGTAAAGAAACATAGAAATATGGTAGAAATGGAAAGTTTATATTTCCCCAAAACACCCTTATTTTATCCCAAAAAAAATCTCTTTCCATATCTATGCAAGTCTAGTAGTATTTACAATGTGTATGGATATGATTGCATGCCTACATGTCTATTATTATTACATATATATTTTTTTTTCCTCTTAAAAAACAAAACACCCCATGATCATTTTTGTTCAATTTTTTTTTTAAAAAGGCTGAATAAAAAAGAAAAAAGAAAATATTTGAACTGAAAACCACAGGAAGGTTTGACTAGTTTCAGCATTTCTAAAATTGTAAAGTTCCTGCAACTCCACAATAACTGCCATGTATTGTTTTGCCCACTAGAGGGCCTCCTAGTCATAAAAATATGGAGTAGCTAGTGTGAAGATCATAGATTCAGGGGTTGAAGACAGTTTGTTGGCCTGCAGTTAGTGACCTTTAGCATGGAGAATTTACCTGACTGTGTCTACGTGTGGAAAAAGACTTTGCAGGCAGTGGTGGAGGACATGACTGAGACGCTCCAGCGGCCATGATGTCCTGGTACCAGCGCTCCAGGTTAAGAGGAGGCAGTGCATTCCTGCTGAGCTCAGGCTGGCTCTGAGGTGATGAAAGGCATCCAGCCAGTGCAGCATCAGAGACAGAAGCATCAAGCAGGTAGGAAAGACAAACATGAAACAGTGCTTGCAGGATAGAAATTGTTCAGTGGATGGGTGCAAGTGAAAGAATAACAAACCTGTGCAGAGAGAAAAGAGGAAGGACCACATGCAGCTGAGTGGCACGAGAAGGTGGATTGAGAGGCGAGTTGGAATGATGGAATAGAGGAAGAAGAAGAAGAAGAGGAGGGATCAAGTCTCTGCAGCCCAAAGATCTGGCTTAACTGGCTGACTGTGATGTACTCCTTCACACAGACACAACACACACAGGAAAAGAGAAGAACGTGGAAAATCTATAAGAAAGATACTTTTAAGATATATATTGACAAGTGGGAGAAACATCAGAGAGTCTGGCAGAAAGCAAGGCAGGGTTTCTACCTCGCATGGCAGAGCTGGAGCTGCAGCGAGGGAGAGGCAGTGGAGAGCAGCAGGGGAAGAGGAGTGAGCTTGCATAGAAGCATTTCCGTACATCTTATAGACATCAGAGAGCCTGAGGTACTCCTGCAGCGACAGCCAGAACACAAGGATGAGAAGGCTGCAGAGTGCAACACTTGGAAAAGTCATGCAAAGATGCACAAAGCAGACATGAGAGCAACACAACTCATCTGCCTGTGTTTGAAGTTATTATATACAGTACAGGCCAAAAGTTTGGACACACCCATCTCATTCAATGCATTTTTCTTTATTTTCATGACTATTTACATTGTAGATTCTCACTGAAGGCATCAAAACTATGAATAAACACATATGGAATTATGTACTTAACAAAAAAAGTGTGAAATAACTGAAAACATGTCTTGTATTTTAGATTCCTCAAAGTAACCACCCTTTGCTTACTAGAATATAAGACATGTTTTCAGTTATTTCACACTTTTTTGTTAAGTACATAATTCCACATGTGTTCATTCATAGTTTTGATGAATTTACAATGTAAATAGTCATGAAAATAAAGGAAACGCATTGAATGAGAAGGTGTGTCCAAACTTTTGGCCTGTACTGTAGATGGTAGTCACATCACGTAAAAACCTCAAACAAACATAATGTTTAGAGATGCGAAACAATAAGATTTAATTGATAGCAATGCCATGATTGATTCTGCTTATCATCTGATTCCAAACAAATTTAATGTGTGGAAGTAAATTATAGCGTCAATGCAATTGTTTTAAGTCCAAGACAGTGCAGTTGAAATGTGGGAATATCTGGGAAACATTCATTTTCATTTAGGAGTTTCTTAGTCAAATAAAAAATCTTCTCAGCCTGCCTCAATGGCGCTTATGTTGTTATAACATAAGCGCCATTGAAGCATTGAAGATATTTACTTATTTAGTAGAGTAAGAGACTGTCCTTAAACAAATCATGTTGGACTAACATTTCCTTTAGGCAAAAAAAAGAATTTAAGCTATTTAAGTTTAAATTTAAGTATTTTTTATCTCTCATTTAAAATTTCACCAAAAATAAATGATTTGCACTAAACAGATCCTGTAAAAAACATTAAATGACATGATCATCACCACAACTGTGAAGTCATGATTGGCTCAGCTGAGACTAACAGTCACATAGCAAAACATCAGTGAATCTTGGGCTGCATATTGCTCGTGTTTCCAATTTGAAATGATCATTTTACGCACATAACAAAGCAGGACTGTCTCATCTCTCTTTGTGAATTGAAGCCACATTTGGACAGGTTTTTCCTCTCACCATAAGTCCTTATTGTTGCATGTTTCCAGCAGCGAAGATGCATGTGTTTGATATTATTAGTTTGCAAAAACTGTCTGCCGGCATTAACCCATGAGAACCCATGGTGACACCTGTGTAACAAACACGTTAAATCTTCTATTTTTTGTTACTAGGCTAAGTTTAAACCCATTTAACAATTCTAATCCGTTAATCGGGTGTCCTGTATTGAATTTAACTTGTTTTGACCATATTTCCTGAACAAATTAAAGTCACAATTTTGATCAACAAAAAAACATATGGTTATTTGTATTTATTATCGATTTATTATTATTATTATGCTACTTAAAAACAAATCTAAAAAATAATTTATTGTTAAACAGAACTAATAATATCACAATTTCGATAGATGTTGTGGAGATGCAGAGAAAAAGGCAAATTTGTGTCTAGTTTTTTTTAAATTTTAAAATATGAAATATTATAAACATAAATATTATAAACATAAATACTATAAGCGCCCAATGTAATGTTTATGTCACATCACAGGTCTTTGACATTTAGTGATAGTGTTTATGAAAACACATCAGAAATGGTGGTATATCCCCCATAACTTTCCTTTAAGGATAACTGGGTCTGGGTTCTTATGGGTTAATAAAAAAAGGAGTAGACAAGCTCAAAGGCATATGATTCTGATGGATCGAACAATTTGGATCTGGATCTCCACTGGAACTAGTTATTGATTCCCTTCTCTAACAGAGAATGTTAGGATCTTAACCCACCAATCACACTGCAAGCCTGCTATTGTTTGTCAGTATTTGCTACAGTAACACACCATCATGCCCATTTTTTATAGTAAAAACTGCAGCCCAGGCATTTGTTAGATGTCAATATAAGGAGGATTTTTGTCCAGATTTACCTCTTGCAGCCTAACAGGATAGAGTTCAGGGGAGGGGATGTGAGAGGAGGAGAAGGAGGCAGAGGAGGGACAGGGGCTATGAGGAGGACCGTCCACATAAACAAGGTCAGGTTCGCTGATGTGAAGAAAGTCCTGTTTAAAAAGTTCATCTAAGTTAAATAGAAATCCACTTGGAAGGAATGCTATTCTATTTTTTGGGTCAATATTTCTCCTCCAGACATTTGTGAGACCATGTTGCTCCTGCTCACCTCCTTCATGCTGCTGTTGGGCTTTGGGAAGTTTCTCCCTCCTGTCAAAGTGTGATACTTCTTCTCCAGGGCACACAACCTGTCTTGCTCCTAAAAAAACAAAACCAGCTTGGACATAAAGGCACTTTCACAGCATTTAGTGTACACTGTTATAAAAAATAAAATCTCTGAACCCTAAAGCATTTAGCATGGACAGAAAACGTAAAAAAAACAGAAATGATTGTGACATTTATACATTTCTGACAGGTTGAAACCAATTGGGTGTGACAAATGGTTTTGTTAGGGCAAATAACCAAATTTAAACATATAATATTCTATATGTCCCAATTTAAATTTTGCCAAAAATAAACCATTTGCACCAAACAGATGCTGTAAAAAACATTAAATTCTTCACTCCTCAACGCAACTGTAAGGTCATGAATGACTCTGCTCAGACCAGCAGTCATGTGACGAAAATTCAGTGAAAAAATGTATATCATATCTTGTGGGTACTTTTCATTTTCCAATTTTTCTAAATTAAATTAACAAAGAAATAATACTTTTGACAGAACTGTGTTTTACTGCACGGACATTTTTGAGTTCTCCCTACTTTTAGCCATGATTGTGCTGTTTTCCCTCAGAGTTGCAGGACTTTATATATTGGCATAAAAACAAACTGCTTGGGGTTCAGAGGGTTAAATACATGCTTACTGTACAGGCAGTTTGGGTTTATTAACCTTGTGTAGCAGCTGCAGAGTGAGCGTCCTGTCGTTGGCCATCCTCTCACAGTCCTGCACCGCCTGTAACCCCAGCTGCTTCACCTGAGCCTCCATAGCAGCCATCTTCTCCTGCAAATCAACCAGTTTCATGATGCCCCGCTGATGGTGATCATATTTCACACACACACACACATATGTGTTTCCTGCTTTTACCTTCCTCTTGGCCACGCTGCAGTGATACTCGGCTCGCTCCTGGAGAAGCTGCAAGCTCTGAGTCTCCTTCTTCTCCTCCAGACTGCTCTCCTCCTCCAGCTGGCAGAACTCCAGCTCCTCAAACTGCTTGGTCCCAGACTCAAGAGCTTCAGATTTCTGTCCACGTGCAGACACACAGGCGGGTTATTCACTCAGATTGAAATCAGTCAAACAGAGTTATTAATAGAGAAGGCTGGCCATATTCTATATGTTTGTTATTGTTAACAAAATCCCATGAAAAGACCAAAAGCAACAATGATAAACACAGGCACAGTTTCTGTAAATACTCACTAGCACATTTTCATCCATGCAGTGGTGGACTGGCTGTCTGAGGGTCAGGGATTGAAAAAAATAATAGGGCACTAGGGTGCAGGACGTTTTTCAAACGTGGAGGCCAACATTTTATCCACAGTAACATTAGGTAAAAACGACTTGAATACTGCACACTAATGTTTCTGTAACTAACGGCTCTGTAATGCTTTCAGAGGTAGTAACAGAGCCGTTAAATTGGTGAAACTGTTCAAGGCGGGATCAGTGTTAATTGGCGGAGCTGGCAAGACAGAAAATACGTAACATAAGTTATTTGTGTGAGCAACACAATGAGAAAGGTAATAAGAAAGGAGGTGTATCATCAGAAACACGTCTGGATGGGTCAATATAAGGCATAGTAAAAATGGCAAGACCTGAGCGTAATAGTATGTGTTGTTGTGGGGGTCTTTTTTGTTTGTTTTGTTTGTCTGTTCTTTTTTGTTTTATTGTTTTTCTCATCTGTTTGTTTTCTCATATGTTTTTTTTTTTTTTTCTCATGTTTTATTTGTTCCTTATTTATGCTGTGTAACAATGTCTGTTGTGTGTTGAGGGTATAGGTTTGGATATTATTTTGGAAGGTGTCTCGCTTTCTGTAATAAGTTTTTGACTTTGGCAAGCTTGTGTTTCTGTGCATATTATTAGAGCTATTTTGATTTATCCTATGTGAGGGAATATGAGTTGTGGGGGTTGGAGTTTTGTGCATATCCTCTGTAACCTGTTGATTGTGTGTGATAAAAAATATAAGAAAAAAAAAGAAAAGAAAAAAAAGAAACATGTCTGGAAAATGCAGAACGATTTTGTTGGAGTATGTAGATCTCTACAGCGAGAAACAGCGCGACAAGCAGTTCTTCCACCATTATTGCGGTAGTGGTGTGCTGTTATACTCCACTACCTTCTCCTCCCACTACGTTCCATGATGTCGGATTGCAATGTGAATGAACGGCTCTACTACGCCATTGCAGAATCAGTATGAATGGGCCAAATGACGGCAGAGCTTGTTCAGGCACTTTAGCAGGACTTTTGCAGTCAGAAAAGAGCTACAGAAATACAGATAAAAATGAATAAGTGATGAAAAAACAAACTTTTTTTAAATTGTATTTTTCCAAACTACACATTTGGACCCTGATATAATGATTTACATGTCCAGTAGCCACTGATAGTTCCTACTGAGTGCCCCAGACAGGCTGCAGAGATGCACTGACACATTCTTGACTTTGGTGTTGTCATGGAATTTGCTTACAACAAGAAAAATACACAGAAAAGTCGCAAAAATCAGTAATCTGTAAACATGTGCATGTGTGATTTCATGGTAAAAAAAAAAGGCATGCAAATTTTAGAGCAAAGCTGTTAATGACATTATTAATTATTACCAATTAAATGTCCAAGCATCCAGAATGAGGGAACAGCAGAGATTAAGCAGCAGTCTAAACTTGCTGCCGCAGTAGCAGAAGCCTTGCTCACTGTATCATTATATAACTTTATATGTTTAGATGATGAAGAGTGACAGCAGGAAAAGAGGAAATGCACAGATTTATGAGTAGCTCTGAGTGCTTCACAACAGAGTCAGTGTTATGTCTGCGGCCGTTTCTGTGCAGATCATACAGAACTGTTTGGTATATTATAACTCACTGTTGCCAGCCAGTGGGCTGCGTGAGAACACTGACCCTGCTGAGCTGCTCCTGTAACTGTTCCCTTAGAGACAAGGGGCACTTATCAAACTGCCTCTTCAGCTCATTGTACTCATTCCTCTGCTTTTCCAGGACCTTCCGCTCAGCCGACACATTAGCCCTCCCCTAAAAACACATAGAAACACACACATATGCACGGTTGGGACCGCGTTCACACACACACACACACACACACACACACACACACACAGCACACGAGGGAGAAAAAAAATCACCAAAAACTCAAATGCATGCAGCCAAGCTATAAAGCTCAAAGGCAGTTTAGAAGAATTAGAAGAAGAGGTTAGTTTGGCAGGTGTGTTAAAGGTTGCAATGCTTTGTTAAAACGGGAGAAAATTAAAAGTTATATGCACATCTGACATTTAAGTGACACATTGAGCTAAATGTCTAATACATGTCAGGAAGATTTTTGTCTTTTTATACTCTTTAGACGGAAGACAGTTTGTGCTTTTAGGACAAACAGCTAATAAATAAGCAGTGCATGTCAGTTGAGATCTAGACTGTCTGCACATTCGAGGAGCGACTCTTTTATTCACGTGCAAGCTGTACGTAAAACACCAACAGCTTTGTGTTGCATAGTTTTAGTCCTGCGTGCCCACCTTTTCTTTCTCCTTCTGTGTGGCCTTGTCCAGCTGGCTGAGTTTGAGCTGCAGCTGAGAGATGATTTCATTTTCAGCCTCCACCTGCTCCTGCTCTGCCCGCCTCTCCGCCTGCAGCAGGGCCTGCTCCATCTCCACCTAAAGACAAATGTGGAGTCAGAAGAGTTTGGAAACCCCCAACTGCTGTCGAGCTACATAAATACTTCAAAGTGAAAGAGCCTCTCACTATAATAAGACTTTGATTTAAGAAGCTAAAATGTGTGTTGACCTCCTGTTTGGTCTCTTGTAGCTGCAGCTCCAGTTCACTGACTCTGTGCTTCAAGTCATCAACCCTGGCTAAGATCCTGCTCCTCTCCTCCTCCAGGTAGACCTGCTCGTGACTGGCTAACAGCTCTTCACACTGAGGGCACAAATTTATGAGAAAGAAAATTCAATTCAATTCAATTCAACTTTATTTATAGAGCGCATTTCATGCACAAGGCAGACTCAATGTGCTTCACAATGTATACACATAATTACAGTAAAAAAAAAAAAAACAACAACAAAAAACACAGAAAAATCAAACAAAAAATCGATTACAAATTAATTGAAGAGTGCAGGTAGACAAGCTATTCCATATTCACCACATATACACTTACTTACTCACACATGTGCACAAAATGTGGTTATAAGACTCCAAATCAGTTAAAAACACACATAATCTTCATGCATTACCTCTTGATGTGTGCTCTCCGTGCTGCTGGACTCCTCTCTCTGGGTTTCCTCATCATTCTCTCTCACTCTCTGAGTCCTGTCCACTCCCCCCGCCGAGTCCAAGCAGGTTCCTGCAGCGCCCCCCAGCAGCCCGCTCCTCACCACCTCGGCCAGCTCTGCAGCGCTGTCTTCATGGTTATAGTCTGCACACAGGTTGAGGATGGTCTCCAGCCTCTGTCGCTCCTGCAGGAGACATGTGAGGCTGTAAGCTCGCTGTCCTACATTATAGATCGTGTTGCAGATTAGCTGCAAGTGTCCTTGTGTGACATTGTCCCATTTAGGCAGCTGTCCCTCGGCCACTGGCACGGGACAACTGTAGCCTGATACCAGGAGGGCCGAAGTGTGTAGTTTGTCTCTCAGGAGGGGGTTCGTAGTAAAACCTGCCGGAGTTGTTTATGAGGGCAGAATGTGACAGACTGAGGTAAATGTGAGACACCGACACATCACCAGTTATTTGGATTTTATTTCCTGATCAGAGATGCTTTAACACCTGGAGTTTTGTGCTATTTAGTCTGTTTTTGATGCTTTTCATTCTGCCTGTATGTATCACTTTAAAAAATGTTTACCATGGCATGTTGGTGTCATTCTTTTTCAGCACAACCTCACCTATATATGATCTGATAATTATTTTTTTCACTTTGATTTCCTGGATCAACATTTTGAAAACAGAAAACACAAAAAAAAACCCATAAAATCAGATTTTTGAAAATAATGGTTTTTTTAATTTATTTTAAAAACAGTCGTGCTCAATGAAGAATTTTAAATGTTGCAAATATAACATATAAGAGGAGAACATATTGTTCTATATTTTATACTAATTATTATAATATATACTAATAATTATATATTGACGTTATCTCCGGTTTTAGCAGGGAAACACGATGCATCTTCTTTACAATGTGACGTCATAAAGAGGTCATGTGATTTGATCACACCAGCCTAATCGGGACTCCAGAGGGTTAAAAATGTTGCTGTTTTAGATTCTTCTTCTTTTTTTCCCTCATTGTGTTTTGTATTTGTTTCATATGCTACATTGTTCCAGCTTGTGGCCAGTCTTCTGTCTCCCATTGCTACAACAATGGGATGCTTGCTTTAATCTAGCAAAAAAAAAGAAAAAAACATTGCAAAATGTGAAACGATAATTAGAAATCTGGCGAGGCTGGGAACAATTGTGCCTGTTGTGAATTCTCTCTGCAGTATTGTTTTATTATTTCCACAATAACCAGACAACCACTTTTGTCTGGTATTTAAAATATTCCGACTGTTAAACAACTGAGCAATCTACTTTAACAGCTAAATTAACACTTTTCACAGTTGTTTATGCTGTTTAATTAACCCTCACAAACCCTGTAACAGTTTGGCCTCCTCCCAGTGGAACTGATGCTAAAATTAACTTTTCTATCACATCTCCTGATCGGTCACTATGCCCTTTACCTTAATTGCAGTAGGGTTCCATGTAGGTTGGGTTCAGTAAAATGAGATTTAAAAAAAAATCCTGCATAGCTGTGCCAACTGTGCTAAAAGAGCAGTGTGCCAAATGTAAGGCATTCATTTCAGTGAGAGGAAATCCTCCCTTTGTCTCTGTCATCTATAGGTCTGCTGTACAGCTCATCAGTTCTGTGTGACAACAAACCAAACACAGCTGGATTGACATTAATTGTATTTTTGTGTAGGATTATGTACCATTTAAACATACTTGAAACAGAAACAACAGAAAGCTAAGAGCTGCCCTGATATGACTAATAGACTAATAATACAGGGCTCCTTCACTGCAAAAAAAGAAAAGTTGGGTGAACTCAAAATTTCAAGGCAACAAACTTCAATAAAATTTTAAATTGGACAATTAAACTAAATATTTTAAGTTTTGTTTTTGAGTTTGCTCAACTCTGAATTTCTCTGGCACGATTGTAACGCCGCTATGAAATGTCAGCTAATGTTGTGACCACAATTTTGAGTTAGCATTGATACGCTAATGGCTACTCTTATAGCTGTAACAAGCAGCGCCGCTAGCATCAGTTAGCCACTAGCTTTCGCTAATGACTGAATTTCACAACAAAGAAATAAGAGTTATCAGAACTATTGTCCCTTGTTTTGAACCCCAACTTAAAGATATAAGTAACAACAACTCACCAACTTGTTTTTGAGCAGACAACTGGCTTCCTTTGTTGTGCTAACTTACATTATTGCCCTAAATGTCAATAATTTATATTTCCAAGTTTTACCAACTTAAATCACTGTTTTAGGCCAAAAAATACAAGTTGGCTTTTTTGCAGTGTTTAACCCTCTGAACCCCAACAAGCTGTTTCACAGCGTTTTTTTCTCTTTTTACATTTTACTCTCTGTGTCCTTGTATTTCACTGCATTATCTACGTCCTACACCTCTATGGAATCAACACAATCATGGCTAGATGTATGAAAAACAAAACTGTCTTCTGTTCAGAATAACACAGTTATAATCACATAAATCATTAAAAAAAAAAAAAAAAAAAAACGCAAGTTGAATTTCTTCCATGAATCCCATTTTAAAACTTTAAATAAAATGATATTTATATATACAACACTTTTCCAAGTGCCCACAAGTGTCATGAATGCTGGAAAAATATTGTGTCTCCACATGCTATACATAGAAAACTATTGCACACTGCCGCTGAGGAGCAGAATTTAATGTTTTTAACAGGATCTAGTTATTCCAAATGGTTTATATTTGGCGGGTTTAAATTAGACAAAAAGTGATTTTGACAGAAATATCACAATTTTTAAGCTTCGTTTTTGTTACTTTTTCTTACGGAAACTTTTGAACCTATTATGCATCACAAAAACAAATCACTTCACTATAAAAACCAATAAATATCACTATTTATCACTCGTTCACTTGTATGCATGCCATTGTTGACATCACCATCAATGCCGATGCAATATCAAAAATGTGACACACTGAAACTCAAAGATAAAAAAAAAGAGTTTACTCTCCTGTATCATACTATGATGTTTACTTTTGATACATGTGCAGGTTTTAACCCTCTGAACCCCACCATCCCAGTTCCTATGTTTTCTTTGAAAGATCGCCAAAAATGCACTGTGTATTGTAGAAAGAAAATGTATCAGTCATCAGTCCTTAAATGGATCATCAGTTATGAAAGATTCCCTTTGAAAAAGTAACTAAAAACCAATAAATATCAGTTCTTCATCTGTTTATGGCAACCTGGTCTCACAGAAATCCGTGAAATAGCCACGGATTTTGAGTTAAGCAAAATCCGTGGCTTCATATCCCGTGGCCATTGGTTTGTTCCAAGTCACGTGACTTTCAAGGTCCCAGCGGTCAGAACAAAAAACATGGCGGACAGTTCTCTCATTTTTAGTGAAAAATCAATATTTTGACTTAGTTTCTGCATAAAAATGGATTTTGATCACATTTCTAGCGAGAAATATATGTTTTATTTTCTAAATCTTCACTCAGTGAATGTACATAATCACTTTGTATGTTGGAATAGCCACGGGATATGACTGTCATTAACTTGCATTGTAGCGAAATCCGTGTCAGTTTCACGGAAATTTGAGCGATTCCGTGGCTATTCCACGGATTTTGAGTTAAGCAAAATCCGTGGCTATTTCACGGATTTCTGTGAGACCATGTTGGTTTATGGCCTTTATTGTAGACACATATTGGATGAGTCAACACAAACATGAACATACTGTATCCACAGTCTCTATCAGTGTCACTCTGATGCACGTTGTCGGTAACTCTCTTATTTGTTACCAGAAACCTCTTGGTTCCTGAAATAGTCTGTGGACACGGAGGGCCAGGAGCCCCCCACCCCCTCCGCTCCCTACGGTCCCCTCAGCTGTCAGAAGCAGGCTGGAGTGGGGGCTAAAGAATGGTGTGGGGGCTCGCGGGTGTGGACTGAGGATGGATAACAAGTATGCAGTTTGCGATCTAGTGGTGGCACAAATAAGAAAGAGCTAGTCAAAAGTTAAAGCCGCTTGTCCTTTTGATAAATATAGTGTTGAGCGAGAAGCAGCCGCGCCCTCCGCTCTGGACCTCAAGTCTGCTGGAGGAATGTTCACCCCGTGTTACTCGGGGCACATGGCCGTCCATGCCAGTAATGCTGAGATGAGCTGGTGGCTGAGTGCCAGGAGAATTAGACAAGATATCTGAATGCAGACACCGTGTCTGCCATGACAGCAGTCTCAGCACCTTCGCTTAACTGTCACGTGTTTGTTGCTCTTTCTCTCTAAAAAAAAAAAATATGTAAAAAATGTTTTTTGGTAACAGTTTGTCCACCCGGATGCAGCTGTGTCTCTGCACCTGTCAGCTTGTTATGATGTTTTTCTTCTAATTGACCAAAAATGGATTAATGCTGGTTTAAAGAATACACAAATGCTGCCTGTAAATTAATATAGAATAAGCAAACAGTCATAAAGGACAAACCATAACAGCAAATGTTTTCTTTTTATTTATGACTTCCTGAGTGAAGTTTACATCAGCATCCAGATTCGGATTGAAGCTATCATGGTGAAATTATTTTCCACTCTACTCCAGGCTATTATTGATGTGTGATTCATGTGTGAGGGCGATTTATCATTAGTTCACTTGTATGCATGCCATTGTTGACATCACCATCAACGCCGATGCAATATCAAAAATGTGACACACTGAAACTCAAAGATTAAAAAAAGAGTTTACTCTCCTGACGTTTACTTTTGATACATGTGGAGGTTTTAACTCTCTGAACCCCACCATCCCAGTTCCTATGTTTTCTTTGAAAGATCGCCAAAAATGCACTGTGTATTGTAGAAAGAAAATGTATAAACTATTGTTATCCTTGGATTTTAACTTTTCATCAGTCCTTGAATGGATCATCAGTTATGAAAGATTCCCTTTGAAAAAGTAACTAAAACGAAGCTTAAAAGTTTTAGATTTCTGTCAAAATCACTTTATTCTCATTTAAAGTGTCGCCAAAAAGAAACCGTTTGGAATAACTAGATCCTGTTAAAACATTAAATTCTGCTTAATATTAAGAGTTCACTTACCAGCTTCTCCATTTCCTGCTCGCGCAGCCTCTCCTCTCTCTGCCAGCGGTGGTATTCCAGCAGCTCGTCCTCGTTGTCACTGATCTCAGAGATGCTGTTTTTGCGTTCTCGAGTGTATGGTTTCACAAGTTCCTTGCTGGAGGTTCCTGTCATGGTCATGCTGGAGGTCTTTCTTTTGTTGTGAGGGCTGGTGAGAGGAGATGAACTCGACAGAGAACCTCCCGGGCCGGCCCTCAGCTGCCGGCCTCCAGGCTCCCTCTCCAGCCCACAGAGTGGGGACGGACCCTGGGCGTACAGCGCCCTCATGGCTTCTGCTTTTGACGTGAGTTTGAGGCCCTGGGAGCCCTCTGGTTTCACGGTCAAGCCCTGCGATCCTGGAGGGCCCCTGTGGGACATGTAAGGGCTGAGAGGAGGAAGTTCTCTCAGGCTGGTGGACCCAATGGGCTCTGGAGTCCTGAGCCTCTGGGGGACTTCTACATTATCTCTCATTGGACTGGGGGATCTCTTCTGTAAGGAAGACCCTCTTATTCGAGGGCTGGATGGAGCTGTCGGGGAGAATTTGAGAGGGGACGGTTTGTGACTTGTGTTTTCTGAGCCCCTGCTAGGCGTGGCTTCTGCTCTCACACTCCTAAGAAGCTTTGGGCTCTCCTGGGCCCTCTGACCACCACCAGGACCACTCGAGGCCACAGAGAGCGAGGTCCGGGGATGGGGGACAGGTGTGTGGTTGGTATAAGCGGACCGTGTAGGTACTGGAAGGGTTTTGTTGCAGATGTTTGGGCCCAGAAAGCTGCTGCTGTTTTCATAAATGGAGTCTTCTGTCATGGAGCCGTTTCTCCCATTGAGCATGTTTGGAGCAGAGGGCTGATGTTTATCCGGTCCAGCCTTCAGCACCAGAGAGTCCTGCAGGTTCTTTGCTATGTTGTTGATTTTGGAGTCGCCGTTGGTTGAAAAAGACTGATGGTTCCCGTTCAGCACACTGTGAGAGTCTGCAGAGAGGAGACAGAAACATTTGTGCATGAGCATTCCTCCTGAATAAAGGAAGAGGACTCTTGGAAAGACAGTTGCAAAAACACACATAAACAAACAGAGAGGGGGGGTTCAGTGCTGTGGGAAAAAAGGTCCTTAAAAGGCCAAATACCAATCAGCGAACTCTGGGTTTGTTAGTGCAGAAGCGCCTTAAACCTATATTCTTTGTAATGGCCAGCAAGGGACGACTCATTATATAGAGGTCTATGGGAAAACGAGCCTACTTCTCACTTAATAAACATTATCATAATTAGTTTAAGGCCTCAATCAATAGTTTCAAGTTTTCTTCAATACAGCATGATGCTCATTTTGTAACTTATGGTCATAAGCAGGGTAAGCTTGAGGAGTGCAGAATTATTATTATTCCAAACGGTGTATTTTTGTTGACATTTTAAATGACTTGTAGAAAAAAGTAATTTTGACAGAAATATCATAATTTTAAGCTTTGATACTTTTTCTATTGAAACGTTTGTAACCTCAAAGTTTTTACAGTTTCTTTGAATGATAAATGGTGTATTTTTGTCAATAACTTTATATATATTATTTATATATTATAATCAAAATATATGTATAGGGATATCTATTGCTAGGCATATGGTACCTAGCCTTGTCTGCCTGGTAACCAGTATATCCTCTCCAGCTCCACCCTCTTTTATATGAATATGGTCGCTGCTGACTAAGAAAATAACAAAAGAACACAAAATGCCAAACCCGAGGCTTCTAAACTGAAATTCACAAAGAAAAAAGTGATGTCACAGTGGCTACATCCTCTTCTTTTATACTGTCAACAACAAATAAACATGCCTGAACACACACTGTGTCCCGCTGGCCCACTTTAAATAGTGATAAATGTTTGGGAGCACATGTTCTCCTGCATGAACCAAACCCAGCAGTCTGGATGTTTTGCTCCTCACTTGTGTTGTAATCCTACAGGGATCTGGGGCTGCTAAATATAAAAGCTGCAGCGGTGTACCTCATTCAGAGCAGATGAAATCAGGGCCTGGTCAGGAAAGAGTGGGCCATACACACTGGGCAGGGTGTGGTGGCTCTTACTGCACAGTTTCAGGCTCTGACAGCCAAAGTAAGGTCAGAGGAGAATGGATTCTAAATATCATCGACAGTCTAAGCACTTAACGTGCCAGAATAATATAACATCATCTCAATGTAACTGGAGGAAGAAAAGGTTACAACAATCCTTTGTCACAATGGGGTCACAACTTGGAAAAAATGAACTAACAAATGAACTAGATCAAAATGTAGGCCGCAGATAATTAGCCCTGAACAAGCTATTTCTGCATCCTGTCAAGGATAATGACCAATGTTTCAGTCAGATTTCAACATCAGTTGTTGCTTGAGCTGGTAAAACTGGTGGCAAATTTAAGTGGCAAAAAAACAAACACAACTTTTACAACGTTTTTCTTTGCTTTTAGCCTGAAAATGTCGGTTTATTGTCAAAGTCAGATCTGAGTTCAATATGTAAAATGTTTTTCATCATATGTCATCTTTGTTAGGATGTAAGCCCTGAAACATTTATACTTTGAACAGCTACTCATGTACAATGTGTCATTGTCCCCAGAGGCCGATGTCTCAGCATTAACGGGAACTTGCAGCTACTTGATTCGTACGCTAAGATAGCAGGACGCCACTGTGACTAAATATCCATCAGCCCCAACACATTTGCTCTGCCCAGAATAGCTACCAAGGAAACTGTACAACCTTCATACATACCAGCTTATTTCTGGGTCCATGATTAGTTATTATTACTGACTGCAGCTATAGGTGATTAACTCTCTGAACCCCACAGTGCTGTTTTCTTCAAAAGATCGCCAAAGATACATTGTTTAATATTGGGGAAAAAAAGTAAAAACAGGCATTATTGTCACAATTTGAACTTTCAGACGAGCTTCGAAAGGATCATAGATTGTTAAAGTTTCCATTAGAAAAAGTAACCAAAATGAAGCTTAAAATTGTGATATTTCTGTCGAAACCACTTTAAAAAAATCATTTGAAATAATAGATCCTGTTGAAAACATTAAATTTTGCTCCTCTGAGACACTATGAAGCCATGATTGATTCTGCTGAGACGAACCGTCACGTGATAAATATTCACTGAAAATCTGTTTACACAGAGCAGAGAGGAGAGGACAGAGGGTCAAACAATCGGAGTTAGGTGACTCACCTGCAGGGAGAGTTCTTGTGGTGCTTTGGCTCCCTCCAGGCAGCATGCTCTTCATCCGCAGTGCCTCCTCCGGATGGTTGAAGCGGAAAAAGACTGACTGACCAAAACACAGCATGCACCCTGTCAGGAGAGAAGAGAAGAGAAGCTAGTTAACATCTTCAGAGAGTTTTAACAAACTGCTACACAAGATTTAACTGACTGACAAAATTTGTGCCGATGCATGGTTGTTGCTTTTTTTCATATTAAGCAAACTATCA
Source organism: Centropristis striata (assembly GCF_030273125.1). NCBI lineage: Eukaryota > Metazoa > Chordata > Actinopteri > Perciformes > Serranidae > Centropristis > Centropristis striata. The sequence continues at coordinate 33,301,658 of NC_081531.1, read as the reverse complement.
ATAACTTCAGCCTTCCATCTGAATGACTTAATGAATGACTTGGTTTTTTTTTTACAGGCCACAGTACACAGCTGCATGTAGGCAAACAATTTGATGACGATGCCCGTTTTAATGCAAGATTTATTTCAACATGCCACTTGAAATGTGATAAAACCAGGAGATTAAAGAGTGAAAGCAAGTGTCCAGCATGGAAGAAACAGGAACACAGACACAACAAAGCGTCAAAATCAACTTTTTTTGTTCCATTTATCCTGCAGTCAACACTAGGATTTGGTCCATTACAGGAAGTGTGTTGTCTTTTAACCTGGCATAAATAAACAGGCTAGTTTAACTCACGTGTAATTAACCAGTTAGTGAAATCAACTCCTTCTCATTTCCCTGCATTTCCGTTTGTTATGCTCCCAGAAGTTTTGTTTGGCTCTGGATATTCCACAGAGTTTAATATTTCATCCTTCAGTGTGAAGTCAGAGGTCCATAGTACTGCAACATGGTTCCTTATGATATAAATGAGGCAGTTTCCTCAATTCCTGTGTTGTTTTATTTCACGAAAGTCCTTTGAATGAAGCAAAGTCTGAAGTATTCTTGTTGAGCAGCTGCTGCCTCCACACACGCCGGCTGATTGCTCGGCTTCAAATGACATTCTGGTGTAGCTGCTGGCCTGGAGCCCTGGACAGGGGCCTGACGGGGCGGGACTGTTGCCTTTTTTATGGCAAGTATGCATGTTACTGGAAGAACGTGGGAGTGTTGTGTTGTTATGAAGGTAGACAGTGTTGTTTCCACTTTGTTTTCTGTATATTTAACACACAGTATGTAATAGTACAATGCATTTTTATTTAACCCTCTGAACTCCACTGTCTTGTTTTCTTTAATAGATTGCCAAAGATACACCGTTTATTGAAGAAAGAAACAGAAAAAACAGGTATTATTGTCAGAATTGAACTTTCTGACTCAAATTTCCGTGAAACTGACACGGATTTCGTCATATCCTGTGGCTATTCCATGGATATTTCTTCCTATTGGTTTGTTCCAAGTCACGTGACTTTCAAGTTCCCGGCGGTCAGAACAAAAAACATGGCGGACTTCTAGCGAGAAATATATGTTTTATTTTCTAAATATTCACTCAGTGAATGTACATAATCACTTTGTATGTTGGAATAGCCACGGGATATGACTGTCATTAACTTGCATTGTAGCGAAATCCGTGTCAGTTTCACGGAAATTTGAGTGATTCCGTGGCTGTTCCACGGATTTTGAGTTAAGCGAATCCGTGGCTATTTCACGGATTCCTGTGAGACCAGGTTCTTCTGACAGTCCTTGAATAGATCAAAGGTTATAAAAGTTTCTGTTCGAAAAAGTAACCAAAACGAAGCTTAAAACTGTGATATTTCTGTCAAAATCACTTTATTCTACATTTAAAACTTCACCAAAAATAAACAGTTAGTAATAACTAGATCCTGTTAAAAACATTAAATTCTGCTCCTCAGAGACACTGTGAAGCCATGATAGATTCTGCTGAGCTGAACAGTCATGTGACAAATATTCACTGAAAATCAGACAGAACTGCTGGCTGATTTACACAGATCAGAGAGGAGAGGACAGGAGAGGCTATAAGTAGAGGTTGTAAAATGTAAATAGTTCAAAATGTATAGCGTACGTATACTAGCTCTGTATACGCCCTAAAACAGCTTTGGGTGATTGGTAACGCTTTATAATAAGGTCCTTAATAACCATTAATTAACAAGTAATAAGGCATTGTTCTCGCTTTAGATCCGGTAGTTGCAAAAAGCATAGTTAACTTATAGTTAACTTATAATAGATGAGCAATAAAGTATATTTTAATATCAATAAGCAAACAAAATAAGATTAATAAAGGCATGGCAAAGACATAATGGGTGGGTCATGGGTGTTTGTAATGCCATTATTAACACTTATATAAGCTTATAAACACACAATAATGTTAATAAGCATCTTGTAATGACTTACAAGGGCCTTATTACTTGTTAATTAATGGTTATTACAAGGACCTTAATATAAAGCGTTACCGGGTGATTTAATACAAGTTGCAAAAAGGACCAACTTGCTACCTTGAGTCAGGCGGTAGGGTTTGGTGACGGGGAGGCCGTCTACAGAGCACTGGTTTCCACATGGGTACAAGGTGATGCTGCCCGCTTGGTTTTCGATGTAGCAGTGCTGAGCTGCGATGCCGTGGCCCTGCAGAGGGATATCCGTCTCCTCACTTCCCAGCGTGGTTCTCCCTGCAACAAGAGAAAACATTTTCTCTGCGTCAGTTACAGGACACGCATGTGGACCTGTGAATACTTCTGTAAAGTATTCTTAGGTTGCATTTCAAAGGAGCCGGGTGTCATTTCAGAGGGGGTCAAGGCCACGGGGGCGGAGTCACAAATGTAGTCGGCACGGGATTAAATGTTGAAAAACAGGTGTCAGTCTCAGACGCTTGGCCTGGCAGATGAAAGATGTCTTAATTAATATCACAATAATCTATTTTCTGTAATTTTTTTATTTTCAGTTGTATTTATATTGCTGTCTAAATGCAAGAGATTTAACTTTAACTCTGTTTATTATTCTGTTGTTGCACAGAGACAATCCCAAAAGATTTTCCTCTGGTGTGATACACTCATCTCTCTCTTCTTCTGTGGTTTCTGGGCTCAGAGCAAGACAAATGCTGCAAGAAAATCCCAGACGAGGGTGTAATTGCAGCTGTGGCGCTATATGAGTAACAACAAGATGGTTATAAGGAAAGGTGTCATCAGTTTTTGTTAATTCATCACCCATGACAAGTTGTGCTGCTTACTTATTAAAGAACAACTGATTTATTCTGAAAAATGTGCTTATGCAAGTGTCTATACATGCTAACAATAACACAACATAGATTATAGACCTTGCAGACAGTAAAGAGATGTCTGGGCTTTGTAGGCTATAGTTTAAAAACCACGTTGAGGTTCCTGATCCACAGTTATAGTGACAGAATGATGGTGCAGCCGGATGAGGCAGGACTGCAAGCTGTTACCGAGGTAACAAAGACCTCATTCAACAAGGACAATAAGATGTATAGATTATATAGCACTAAATAGTTCAGATTCATTGAAGTGGGGTTGTATCAGGCATGGAGGCAAACCAGGAAGTACATTAAGCTGCATTCCACCAAAAAATTCCAGCAGGGGGCGCTGACGGCGGCTGCAGAAGCATTTCTGTCCATTCATTCCAATACAAAATGAGAATACTTCTTATTTGATTTATAACCTCAGAAATTATTTTTGGGACAACACTATGGTCTCAATTGCTAGCAAGAAATCTTCTGCAAGACAATTTGATGTTAATAGTGTAAATAATGGCCCCATTTAGAAGAAAATAGAAGATAAAGAATCGTATGATTTTGTATGACTACCTTTGATTGACAGGTGGCTAACAAGGCCGTCATCAGGAGAGAAGCAGAACAGTGCGCATCTACGGCATTGTGTCAATAATGTTTTAAAAAGCACGTTTACCGGTTTCGTCTCATAACTTATTTTTCTTTTTTCACTTAATGACACTTAATTGAACATTTTGTTCATTAAAAATGTCTTGTTCAGCATTTGGTTGGACTAACAGACACTCCAAGGAGTCGCTGCTCAGTTTTCTGAGGTAAGTAACGTACATTTGTTTTTGTTTTTTGCTAGCCAAAACTAACATCCCAGTTAATGCTAACATGAATTAGCAGCGGCTTCTCTCAGTCAGGTTGAGGTGTAGAGAGGCTGTAGTCAGTGATCAGATCCCTCTCGTTCCTCCACAGTCCAAATATGGTCTGCTCCCCGTTTCCGGAAAAAAGATGGCGACGCAAGATGGTGACAAGTGTAACGCCGAACTTCCAACGGGCAGTCCACAAACCAATGGGTGGCATCATGGTCACTACGTCCATTATTTATATACGGTCTATGGGTTGTATGAAGTACTTATCCATCGTCACTGTACATTCCTGATTAGGAAAAAGTTTTTGGAAATCATAAATAAAACAGAATGCAAATTTAATAACCCTTTGTATTTTAACAATGTGTTTTATATTCAAACTGACTAATAATATTTTTGCTGTCAGACAGCCCTGTTTAAGTTGATGTGGAAGGAACTGGCACCATTATCTATGCTCTCATCATAGTCACCAGACTCCACTGACCATAATGCTGGTCTTCTGCTGCTGCGATTTTTTGGTTATTTTGTGTTATTGCATGACTCCAAAGTATCCCTTTAAAACACCAAAGTCATACAATAATGAAAACAAACGAACAGATTGAGGCAGTGGTAGACCAGTGACTCATGCCTATGCAAGGTAAAATTATTGTTTTTGTCAATGGGATCTGGTAGCTTTGAAGACAGTAAGCACTGGCTTCAGTTCCCTGTCTGACAGCAAGGTAAAATGGTGAAAATATTCTAAATATAGCGTAAACTGAAACTGATGTTGATGTTTTTTAGGTGGCCCAAACACATTTAGCTGCTGCCCCCGTCCACTGCACGACATCGTTTTGCTTCTGTGCTAGTACTCTGAACTATCCCTTTAATAACCGCCAAGCATACACACACACACACACACACACACACAGATGTTCACCTTCAGGCAGCGGTAGCAAGGTGATGGCTGTGCTGAGGCGTCCACTTCCCAAACTAACCAGGTGGGGGCGCTCTGCCTGGACTTTCAGGGACTTGCCTGTCTCAATCAGGTCTAAAGGAGTGCTCTGCCAGAAAAAAAAAGATTAAAAAAACAAAATTACACGATTCTGAACCTACTTTGACAAACAGTATATCAACCATACACTTAAAAGTGAAAACTACACTGCAAAAAAAATTTTTTTTAAAGTGTACATTATATTTTCCTTTTTTTTCCTATATTAAGTACAAATACCATAAAAAAGTAAATTACTTTTGTTACAAGTATCAACCATAAAATGAAATAAATGTAAATTAGTATAATGGGACATTGTAGATTTTTTTTTGCAGTATTATTCAATTTCTTAATGGTCTTGAATGTTAAATTACAGTGAATTCTCTGTAAAAATATGTAAAATACACATCATATTATCCTGTATAAGTTACATGATTGAAACTAGCTCTAATTCTAGCTATTCTATCTGAAATATGTCTCTTTTTTTAAAAAACAACAATAAGATTTTTTATGGATACTGAACATGGTGAGATTTAAATGAAATAGTCAGAGTTAATTGCTAGTAATAGAGAGTAATTAAACAATTAGAATCCATATCAGAGATACAGAGCAAAAAAAACATTTAGTGTGAAAATATATCCTAAAAAGGTAAATAAACCCACTTTTACTGCAAACACTGATTGGCAGATTCATTTATTTGATTTGAAGCTAATTTGTTGTTAAAATCACTCTTGAAACAATCTTAAATTCTTTCACAAATCATTCACTTCTAAAGTATATTGAGTATTAAGCTTATATGGAACATTAATTAGGTCCATTCCTTTTGATTTAGCAGTAAATCAGCTGTGAGTGAGAAATGGCTCACCTTTAAGAGCTGGTGCGTCTGTCTCCCATGATCCACTTTCCTCCTGCTCACGCGCTCCATCTCGTCCTGACTGTCAGGTTGATCTGACACATGAAGATCCTGCAGCAAACACACACGCAGAGAGAAAGAGAGGGAGAGCAGGGCATGAATGGGAGCGTTGGGAATACTGCTACTACAGTTGTACTACAATGAGAACAGTGCTTTCCTTAGAAACCTCCTGCCCCACTTATAAGCCCATGTGACCCAACCATTATACTGGGTAATTGTTTCACCAGGACCAGCGAGACAAAATGCTCCATCAAGAAAACTGGCATTGATTTATGCCTCAATCTAAGAAAGATGATTACGTTTATTACATGCACATCATGCTAATTGTACTTTTGAGACGTAGCAGAATGCTTCTTCAGACCATGTGAGTCACTGTGACTCACATACAGCTCTTACAAACACAAACACACATAAATGTTTGCTCCATGTTTGCAGACAGATGCTGCAGATTAGATCCAGCTGTCGGCTCATCAACACTCACATCAGACGAGAAGGGAAACGGCACCAGACGGACCCCAAACAATCGCACACAGACACATAAGCGGCCCAGATGACTCACCATATTTTTCTGCTAAAAGCTGCCATCCGCGTCTTTCACTATCACCCACATGGGTTTGCTCGTTCTGGCAACAATTTAGTATCAGCTCAAGCATTCCAGGCAGAACTGAAATAGACAAAACTATCTACTATCTGGTGTCTGTTGTCTACAATAGCCTATCTAGTGTTTAGGGCGTGTTTTTATGTTCTTTTTACATTTTACTCACTGTAGCCTTGTATTTCACTGCAATATATAAATTCCGCACCTTTTATGAGATCAGCACCAACAAGTGTGCAGGTGTGAATTTTTAAAAATTAATTTATATATACAAAAGTGCCCACAAGTGTCATAAATATTAGAGAAAAAAATTGCGTCTCCATTTGAACTGTTTGCGTTTACCTCTCCTCTCAGGTCTGTGTAAACAGCCTGCAGTTCTGTCTGATTTTCAGTGAAAATTTGTCATGGTCCGTTCATCTCAGCAGAATCAATCATAGATTCATAGCGTTGCTGAGGAGCAGAATTTAATGTTTTTAACAGGATCGAGTCATTACAAACGTTTTATTTTTGTTTTTTTGTCGAAAAGCTCATATTTCGACAACTGGAAAGTTTGGTCCATAAGTGTTGTGGAAGTGAAGTGGAAATTTGTAGCTCAGAGTATGAGAAAAAAAACTAATTTTGAGGAAACCTCCTTTAATTATATATATTGTAGGCCTCCTCAGGTGAACAGAGTAACACAAAGAAATGAACTAATAGCTATCACATGGAAACTTCTACGTAGTTGATTAGAGAATTTTTCTCTCATTTTTCAACTTAAAGTTTTCTGAAATTGTATGTTTCAATGTAGAAATGTAAACCTCAATGTGCATTATGGATGTTTTTTTTCCCATCTGTCTGAAAGTCGGCAAAAAAAAGCCCAAAATCTCAAAATAGACTAAATGCAATGTTTTGGCATGTAGTGTCTGGCCTTAATTTCCCAGCAGTCTGCATGTCAGGAAATGACCACATCAGCCCATGACTGTTGCATCACTAATCAAGTGATGTCAAATTGAAATTCTTGAAAGGAGCCAAAAATCATCCACAGCTGCGGGAGCTCCAAGTTTAGCCCCGGTTGAGACAACAGCGTGTTCTATCAGCGTCTGATGTCACTCCAGACGAAAGCCGCCGCGTGAACCCACACATATCTGACAATCCCGTCCAGTGTGTGAGCCTCAGAGGACCCAGTGACACAGAGAACAGACCGTCCCCTCTGTTCACCGCTGACACTGGACCCCTCACTCCTCTGCTGTCAGCCCACTGGCTGTCAACACTGGCCCTCTTTGAGCCACGCAGTCAGACACAGGACAGGAGAGTGGGCAGGGTAATGTGTCCCTGGCTGTCTGACTCACACACACACACACATGTGCACACATATGCTGCTTCTCCCACAAGCCTCAGTGATTTAACATACACACCCAGGCCAGAGAATAGTTTTAGTGCTTGCAAATGCAGGCCCTGTGCGCTGTAACCTGTGATTATGGGGGCAGTTATGCCCTTCAGAGCTGCTATGAGCTTCTGAAAATAGACACCACCAGCCACGCAGTCTGGGCTGCTACTTTTAAAGTGAAATGCTGAGAGTGAACACTGACAAAACTAATTCAATCATACATTTAAAAGACGAATAAAACAAAAATCAAGCATTATTTTAAGAAGGAAAAGTAAAAAAAAATTAAATAAAATTGGAAGAAAACAAACTACAAATACAAAAGTGCTGCGAACAAGCTGTCACTGACATTCATGCAGCTCTTACCATTTCTCTGCACTGATAGAGTCCACACAGCAGCCAGGTCCATGAGTTAGTCTGATTAATCCATAGAGCAGTGTCCACATTATTGTTTACGTCTTGCTCCTAGCTTTCTTCATTCACTCGCTGAGTTCCTCTGCTATTTCCCTCCTCCCTACCCTTCTCCTCCCCATCCCGGTGCAGAGTTACAGACGGGGACTGCCCTACCCTGCCCTTTAAAATGAGCCATTACATCTCAATAAAACACCCTTTTTTAAATTACTTCCTTTCTCCTTTTTTGGCAGATAAACCTCCAGTTTCCCCATATGAAGTGAGGCGTTGGGGCCAAAGTTCAGATCCTCCTCAGAGAGTCCCTGAGTTGTCTTCACTCCTACAGGATTGCGCTTGATTGAAAGATCAGATGGACCTCACCAGGAGTCCCTTCAATGCTGTGAGTCCCTCCAGCCTGGCCTATTGGTAAAGCAGGTGTTAACAGTCTGACCCAGGGAGGAAATACAGCGAGGTGTAGGAGTAAAGAGATGGAAAAGACCTTGTGTCCTCTGACTTCCTGCTCCAAGCTCCGCTGATGTAACAGTGGGTATTTCCACTCTGGAAAACTGTTGAATAACAGTTTATGAAAATATGACTAAGCATGGTGGATTATAACACGCCCACTGTGCTTTAAACATCAGCGCTGATCAGGATAGAGAAATACTATGTTCCACAGGAAGCGAGCAAACACATGTGGGCCATCTTTTCAAACGTCCCTCAGGAACCACTTGGCCTACACAGACACACAGAGAGAGTGGGAGAAAGACTCCACTATTGATCTCTCAAGGCTTTTCCCATGGTCAGGGGCCAGAGAGGAGACTGAGGAAATGAAGCAGATGATGAGTCACTAAGGAAAATAAAAACAAACAAACAGAGGCAGCTAAGTAACCAGATGGACTTGAAGCAGAAGTCTGCAGAGAGGGTTGGTGCTCGGAGGCAGTCGGCCACAGTGATGATGTGGAGGTTACAGCTGAGAGAAAGATTGTCCTTTAAATGGGAATTTTGAATGTAGATTAGTCATTCCAGCTTCAGCAAATATAAAAGCAGTGTCAACCCTTTTTAACCCTTACTCATTGAAATACTTGCAAATTCCAAATTTCAACCCAAGAGAGTACTGGAGGATATTGTGTGTGTAAAAAAAACATACGGACCTGGGGGAGGGAGGTAATATTTTGAGAAAAAAGTTACAAATTTATGAGAAAAAAATCTCAAATTAACGGTAAAAGAAGGTGACAAATTTGTGAGAAAAATTTTTCAAATTAATGGTAAAAAAGTTGAGGAGATTAAAATGGCAAATCTACGAGAAATATGCGCAGATTTATGAGATTTCAAGTGGTGAATCTGCGAGAAAAAATATTTTTTTTTCATTTTTTTTCTCGTAAATCTGCAACTTTTTTCGCACAGATTTGCCACTTTAAATCTGTTAAATCTGCAAGTTTTCTTCTTGTAGATTTGCCACTTTAATCTAGTAACGTAGCCTGATCTTTGCTGATTAGCTGGAAGAAATCCATGTGGTTCTATGACCTCACAAAGAGACATTGGGACCCAATTTTGGTACCCACTGAAGTTACCAAATATAGTTTGGCAGCTCTAGTTTCCCTGTATACATGGTCTTGGTTGTGAGTTTGAATGTAGAGAGGCCTCAAAAGTAAAGCAAATTGTAGGTGTTGTGGAAGCATTATAAAAGTTCACAACAACAGTACAAGAAGATTTGCCAGCTGTGGTGTCCTAGTGTGCCTTCCAAGCCTTGAATAATGTGTCTGATGAGTTGTTCAGATTGTGCAGTTTTAATGCCCTGCAGATACACACTGATCTATACTGTCTACCCTGACTGGAGCATATGTCTGTTGGTCTATGCAGGATGCCCGGACATGACAGCAGGCAGGTGGGAGCATGTGAAAGTGCAGTCAGGTACCAAAATCAGCAGGACACAGTCAATGAGGTAGAAGCAGTTTACATTAACTCAGCAAAAATAATATGTCTGTCTGATGAAAAAAACAGCATTCACCTTCCTGCTCACATTAATTTAGGTAACAGGGATTTCCTTGCCCTCAGCACAGTCAGCACTTCCTCTCAGCGGTGCACAAATCCTGCATTTTCTACTAAAACTGACAGGCCAAAATATGACCTTTGCCCTAAACTTGACCTGCCTGTAGTTATTTGAGTGGTGGAACTTGTTGTGGCTGGAAGCAATGTTGCATGTGAAACTCAATGGAGGACAAAAAAGATCCTCATCCTGAGGGAGGAATGTGATAAAACACTGATTCTGAGACAGGTTTATACAGGTTATCATCATCTATTCTACAGGAAAGATCCAAAGTTGCAGGACATTCTGGTTTCTCATTTTTCCAACATTGTCAGAAATAAAATTACCTGTCCTGTTATTCACAAATCAACACCTTGACTCCCTCTGAATCCCAAGCCAATTCAGGGCGTTTTTTGAATTCCTCTGATCATTTTTATAAAAAATTGGAATAAAATGGAATTTGTATTTACAACACTTTGCCAAGTGCTCACTAGTGTCATTTTACAACCTCTCCTGTCCTCTCCTCTCTGCTCTGTGTAAACAGATTTTCAGTGAATATTTGTGATCAAAGCAAAATCAACCATGCCTTCACAGTGTCGCTGAGGAGCAGAATTTTATGTTTTTAACAGGTTATTCCAAACGGTTCATTTTTGGCAATGTTTTAAATGAGACAAGTAGAATAAAGTGATATTTGACAGATATATCACAATTGTAAGCCTTGTTTTGGTTATTTTTTCTAACAGAAACTTTAGTAACCTATGATTCGTTCAAGGACAGTCGGAAAGTTCAAATATCAGTGTCAATGCCAGTTTTTACAGTTTCTTTCTCAGATAAACTGTGTATTTTTGGCAGCCTCGGTTCAGAGAGTTAATGCCATTTGATTCTTCGGATTTTATACACCCACACTCTCATATTTTACAACAATTATCACACGGAAAGTGCGGAAAGTACAAACTCACATCAAGTCTTTCATAAAACCAACATATGTACATTCCCTTTTAACATCTGTCCACAATGCACATCAGACGAGAAGCGTGTATATTATCGACAGTACATACACACAAGTTGTAATCATAAAGTATTTTAACTCTCACATAGACATGCATCACATTTTTGACACTGTACAGTTAGAAATATACTCACTCAGGCTCATGTGTACCCCACACTCCTGTCTGAGAAATACTTCATCAGACTGTAAATCCACCAAAGTATATAACTGGACGTGTGAGCCCTGAAGGCAGCGTGATCTCACACACACTCATAAAAGTTCCCATTCACACAGAAACAGCCCGGTTTGACTCCTATACGCTCTCTCTCTCTCTCTCTCTCTCTCTCTCTCTCTCTCTCTCTGAAACCAGATGACTTCCACCTGCTCTGTAATGTTTAAGTTATAAATGTGCACGCAAAAAGTTAAAAAGGGTTTTTTTAGATTAAAAATCTAAGATAATGAAAGAACTCTGTGTACAATGAATGAGAAATAACTGGGTCATATTAGGCTGAACGCTATGAGTGTAAACTGCAACAATAGCCCCTTTCTCTCTCCCACAGCCTCTCACTGCAACACACACACACACACACACACACACACACATACCATCAAGCAAATATTTTTGTTTCTCATTACCAGAGCTGGATAAGAACATCTCGTTGTCAGTGGGAGGATTCAGTCCAAGAGACGAGGCATCTTCCCAGCTCTTCATGAGAGAACTTCTCTCCTGCCGGATGGAAATATGCTGTCAGGTCTTCACTGCTGCTGGGGCAGTTACAACATGAAACATACTGTATATCTTTCTTTTTTCAGGGTCCTCCCCTCTTTTCCAGCCCCCTCTTTTTCTCTTCCCTCTTATCATTCCTTTTTTTCCCGTTCATTTAACTCTAACATATGTGATTCCCACAAGGCAGATTTGTTCTCGTAAGATTTCGTAAAATCTTTCCCATCAATAGAGATTTTTTTTCCCATTCTTTACACCACCAAGCTCTAATGACACGAAAAGAGTGTCAGGATGAGATCACTTTAAACTCCTGAGAGATTAGATTGCGTTTGTTTGCACTTTCAGTGAAGCTTGTGACATTTTTTTCTCTCTCAAGTCAACCATTTCTGTGACTTCACATCTCTGCTTCATGCATAAATAAATACTGTGCAACCACAGTAAAAGCTTTGCTAACCCAACAAAAACCTGAATATCACTGTGCTTGCTTTGCTTTGTCACCAACAGAAGAGCATCATCACTAGTAGTTTTAGAGGCTTTGACAGGGTGCCAATCACAGAATCATAGTTATCATCGTCAAGTTTTCCCTCTAAACTGGAATTTTTTGCCCGGCTGCCGGTGTTGGACACGTTGTCAAGGCCCTGAGTAATTGGTTCAGCCTGTCCTGGGCTCGGTTCAGCTGCGGTGCGTCATGCTGCTTTTGCCACTAATAAAACAGTCGAAAGCAGACAGAAATATCTGCAGGCTTTCCTCCTGCGAAAAGGTTATGGGTGATTTTTAGCTGCACATGTCTGAGATGTAATGAGAAAACAAGTAACCCCCGCCACAGATGACATTAAAATAACTCGTAAGAATCCCACATGTAGAATAAGTGAGTGTGACTGTTGGAATGACTGATGGAGAGAAAGAGTTTTCCAGATATTTTACAACTTTAACATCACTGGTGATGAATCTTCCACTTCTGAAAGGGAACAGTTTCATCAACCCTCCATGGTATTCTGGTGAGAATCACTGCTGAGACAACATATGCAGAGAGCTGTCATCAATTGTTGTTAAATAGAAACACACATGGGTATCAGACGTGAAACAATTGACCCCTGGTGGCAAAGTCAGTGAAATGCAGTCATGCTCGCCATGATTGTTCTGACATGTTGTCTCATTAGGTGTCTCAGATTAAAAACTGCAGCAAACAGAAGGCATTTCGTTGAAACAATCCTTGCACTGAGAACATGTCATGTTGTTGCATTGCCTTTTTTTCCACACTGTAAAAAATAATTGTTTAATTTACGGTAAAATACCGGCAGCTGTGGTTGCCAGAACTTCACCGTAAAAATTACAGTGAGTGGATTTTCTACTGTAAATTTAAATGTAAATATCAGCAAAAACTGTAATTTAGACTGAATAGTCCTGTTATTTTTAGGGTTAATGTGTCATTCATTTACACATCATGGTATTTCTCCATAAATTTTGCATTAAAATGTTATATTTTTACAGCAAAACTGTGTTTCTTCCAGTCGATGACAGAAAAAAGTAAAAGTTTTGTGCTATTCTCTGATTTACTGTAATTAAAAGTGTCAAGTGTCTAGTGTCTATTTACGCTATTTACTGTTATTTCTACAAACATTTTTTACAGTGCAGCATGCTGCATCAGCAATGGTTGAAGAAGTATTCAGATCCTTTACTCAAGTAAAAGTTCTAATACCACACTGTGAAATTACTCCACTACAGTAAAAGTCCTGCATTCAAAACTTTACGAAGTAAAAGTACAAAAGTATCATCATCCAAATGTACTTGTTATGCAGAATGGCGCCACTCAAGTTGTTTTATATATAGTCCACATATATGATTGGATTTTTATTCATGCATTTATGTAATTAGTGGTTTCATTTTCTCAAGGAAGGGCTACGTAATTTACTGGTATGAGATTTAATTTAGAAAATATTGAATCACTTCAATTTTATCATGTTTTCTGGTGAATCCTAACTTGAAAAGTAACTAAAGCTGGAAGCGAAATGCAGTGTAAAAAGTACAATATTTACCTCTAAAATGTCATAGAGTAGAAATATAAAGTTTCATCAAATGGAAATACTCAAAGTACAACTACCTCAATTGTACTTAAGTACAGTACTTGAGTAAATGTACTTAATTACAATCAACCACTGTGCATCAGTTGCATTTGCAAGTTTTGGACTAGTTTGTCGTCCGATCATTGGGCCTCATGTAAGAACCACTTGTACAAACAGATTCGTTCTTCAGTGACTTTTACAAATGACTGAGGAGAAGTTGCCAGATTCACCTACTTTATTATGGCCCAGACATGTTGTTCACCTGTTTTTTTTTAATCATGGATTGTGTATTTCCAGTGGTGTAGTGTTACTAAGTACATACGTAAGTACTGTACTTAGGTACAAATTTGAGGTACTTGTACTTTAGAGCAGTAGTTCTCAACCTTTTTGAGTCGCGACCCCCAATTTAACATGCATGTTGTCCGCGACCCCCGCTCACTGAACACAATCTCACACGCACAGTTCAGATCACCCACAAAAGAAACAAAATGACCAAAAAAAGGAAATAAAATGACCAAAAAAGACACAAAATGACAAAAAAAAGACACAAAATGACCCAAAAAAAGACACAAAATGACCCAAAAAAGAAACAAAATTACCAAAAAGACACAAAACGACAAAAAAAAAACACAAAAAGACCAAAAAAAGGAAACAAAATTACCAAATAACACACAAAATGACCAAAAAAAAGACATTAAGTGACCAAAAAGACTAAAACACATTAACACATGAACACTTTAACACAGTGGAGACAGAGCTGACTTCCAAAATGATTTGGCGACCCCCAGAAATCACCTCGCGACCCCAATTGGGGTCCCGAACCCAAGGTTGAGAATAGCTGCTTTAGAGTATTTCCACATATGAATCTTTATACTTCTACTTCACTACATTTTATGGGAAAATATTGTACTTTTTACTCCACTACATTTAGCTGTCGCCTATCCTATATCCTATAATTGTGGGTCTATTTATAATTAAAGTGGATAATTGAAGATTAAATTAGTTAAATTAATTCCCAATGGCATGCCAGCTGAAGCTATATGTATGCATGTACAGATTCCACTTGTGTTTGTAAACTGTCGGCAGTTATTTGTATCTTCATGTAAAGAGGAAACACCTGCAGCTTCAGCCTAAAAGAACCGTTACTGTGTTATGCATGCTTTCACCGTGCAGATACTCAAACACAGCTGTTTTAGCAAATACAAGCCCACAAACAAAATTTAACGACTTGCCCTCAATCTTAAAATGTTTTTCTACATCTCACAGTTGACAGTTTGTTGGGTAAACTAAACTACTGAGATCTAATATAATAGTGCTGCAATGCTTATTGAAGTAATCTAAACCTCTGAACCCCACTAACCCATTTTTTTTTAAAAAGGTTGCCAAAAATACACCAATTATCTCAAACTACTATCTACATAATCAAATGTCAACAGGCATTATTTTCTGACAGTTATGAAGGTTCCCTTAACCAAAACGAAACTAATATTTCTGCCCACATGACAATATTCATTGAAAATCAGACAGAACTGCAGGCTGTTTACACAGAGCAGAGAGGAGAGGACAGGAGAGGTTGTAAAAATGCAAATAGTTCAGAATGTATAGCACATGGAGACATTTAACTTATTCAGAACTTTGGTCCTTTTTGAGGTTTGTAGTGCTTCCCATGTTTAGTTCAGTTGGGATAGACAAGTTTTTGCACCACAGCTTTTGTAATAACCATAAATCACCAACAAAAACTTGTCACTGTTCTGACTATACTTAATTTAGGTGCATTCATTTAGACTGAAAATCAGATTGTTTGACTGAGGTGAATATGCTCTATGCTTCTAAAGGAGAACGAGAAGCAATATGTTATGTGCCATGTGCTGAAGAATTTGTCACCATCTTTGTTTACTTTAGATTTAAGGCACAGACACAGAAGCAGCAGTTATTCTAGAATAAACCAGAAGAGCAGCAGCCTGCAGCTTCTGGGACAAGAACCCGCAGTGTGTGTAGATTAGCAGGGGCCCCAGACCTGTATAGGCCTGCTAAATGAGAACTGGTGTAAAATTATTCAATGTGGCTCAAAACGCAATATTATAGAAGTAGAAAGCTATATAGCATCTAGGGCCAGTGAAAACAAGAACGTTTTATCTCACACTAATGACCAGCAAACTTTATTAACCAGGCTAGCTTCATGTAGCATAGTAGCTCAACAAAAAGCTGCTGACAACTTGTACAAAACAAGCGTTTTATTAAATAAAAACAATGCGAAAACGGACAGGGAATGTCGCTCTTTCAAGGAGGATTGGGTGGCCCTTAAAAGGGCCGTTGGGGAGAAAGTTATCAGCCAGCAGAGCTAGTACTCTTGAGACTGAGAGGAGGCCTTCTTTCCCGCCTTGCCGGAGCTCGGTGCAGACTGGCCGGTCTTCTTGGGCAGCAGGACGGCCTGGATGTTGGGGAGCACGCCGCCCTGGGCGATGGTGACGCCGCCGAGCAGTTTGTTCAGCTCCTCGTCGTTGCGGACAGCCAGCTGCAGGTGACGCGGGATGATGCGGGTCTTCTTGTTGTCTCTGGCGGCGTTTCCGGCCAACTCCAGGATCTCAGCGGTGAGGTACTCCAGCACGGCGGCCAGGTACACCGGGGCTCCGGCGCCGACTCTCTCAGCGTAGTTACCCTTGCGGAGGAGACGGTGGACACGGCCAACGGGGAACTGGAGTCCGGCACGGGAGCTGCGGGTCTTGGCCTTGGCACGGACCTTTCCTCCGCTTTTGCCTCTTCCAGACATGGTCGGTTTTCGTAGTTTTGTTCCAAACGAACACAGAAAAATGAACTATTTGGCGAAAGATGTGAAGGAAAGAGCTGCACGACCTGGATATAAACCCGCGGCTTTGTCCCGCCCTACGACGCGATTGGCTTGTGGCATACAATAGGCAAATGTGATTGGTTGGAAGAGGTTAAAGGGGACAGGAAGTCAGTGACTATTGGTGAATCTGCTCGGACGGTTATCCAATCACGATAGGCTCTGTAAAATAAACCAAGGCGATGGGCTGTGGGTTCCCCTGCTTGCTGCTATAGGGTCGTATGTCGAGGGGCGGGTTTTTAAGACCAATCTATGATTTTCCCTCCAGTTTTTAAACTCTGCATTGAAAGTAAAGCAAATATAATGCAGAATTTAGAATGAAATATCATAAAAACATTTCCTAATCTGTTTGTGCTGCTGCAACAAACAACTGTCCCCACTGCAGGAAATATATATATATATATATATATATATATATATATATATATATATATATATAGGTTGATAAATGTACAGTACAGGCCAAAAGTTTGGACACACCTTCTCATTCAATGCATTTCCTTTATTTTCATGACTATTGACATTGCAAATTCATCAAAACTATTAATGAACACATGTGGAATTATGTACTTAACAAAAAAGTGTGAAATAACTGAAAACATGTCTTATATTCTAGTAAGCAAAGGGTGGCTACTTTGAGGAATCTAAAATACAAGACATGTTTTCAGTTATTTCACACTTTTTTTGTTAAGTACATAATTCCATATGTGTTCATTCATAGTTTTGATGCCTTCAGTGAGAATCTACAATGTAAATAGTCATGAAAATAAAGAAAAACGCATTGAATGAGAAGGTGTGTCCAAACTTCTGGCCTGTATGTTGCCTCCTTAAGAAGAAAAACGCCAAAGGTAATCAAGTGATGCTCCAAAAATAATTTATTTGCAATAAATTACACATTTCAAATATAACAAGAAAAATCATACATAGCCTGTCATATATTTGCTTGCTGTTCACATTGCAGCTATACTGTGTCTTTTAGACAATAAAGTGGCTTTTTTTTCATTTCTTCTGCATTTCCAATTGGTAAAGCACATGGTCCACCACCCTTTTATTGATGCAAATAACCCTGAAACTGTTATTCAAATAATTTAAGTTGGTTGATCAGTAATTTTAGTATCAATAGAGCAAGATAAAATATTTTTTATTTTCTCTGACCAAACACAAAATGGCCCAAAATGTATTCATATTTTTTTACATACTGGTTCTGTTTGCTGTTGAAGGGTGCAGTTGGTTCCCAGTTGCTAGTAGCAGTTTCATTTCTAGCCCTAAGCATGTCCACTCCAGCCATCACCCTGTTGTAAACTTTGACAATCTTGTTGTCCCAAAATCCTCAGCAGAGCATCTCTGAAACCTTTGCAGAGACCTCAAAATTCCATTTATTGCAAATAATAAATACATGTTTGTTATAGCACTTTGAAAATGCTCCCAAATGTGAATAAAGAATAGGTTTTGCTGATCACACATCAGCATTTCCTGCCAATGATTTTTTTCCTGCAAGGCTTGCTGCACAGTAATGATAATTATTGCAATCATGAAATGTCCACATGAGCATCAACCTAAGCCTCTATAATGTGAGTGGATGCACTTTTGATTTAATTGGAGTCAACAGGAGCCACACGGAGAGCAGGACCTAGCCATGTTCTTTTTAATGACTGAAAAAAGAAAGTTTAAACTTATTGCCCAACTTGGAAAATTCTGCTAGAGATCCTGGCTGGTTGGATGTTTTAAAAAGCAAACTGAAATGCATTATGTGCGTTATATTTTACAGAAAGTACCTTTATAAAATAAAAAGTACAATAAATATATTACCTTTTCTGCTTCTTATATAAGATACAACAATGAACAACATTCTAAAACCGATGTATAAGCAATTATGAATGGACTGCTAGATTTAGATTTCTTAACTTACTTAAACTATGTGTTTTAAATTACATTTGCATGGAAAAACACAGTAATGTCAGTATTTTACAGTGTAATGGAACTATGATGACTTTTGGATGTTTTTTGGAGGGTAAAATAAATAGCACTTGTTTCATGAGAACCACACAATAAAAATGTACATCTGCTGTCAAAAAACAGTCCAAAGTGCAACCAATAGCATCATACTGGTATTTTATATAATTAAATAGCTTAAGAGCCTTTCCAACCTCTGTCACAATCAAACACTATAGTTTGTGTTCAAATGGGGGGCACGATGCTTCATTGTGACTATTACCTTCTCCACACCGAGCAGCAGAAATCTCCTCATAAGAAAAGCATTTCATATCACATTTTAGCGTCAGTGATGTGATTAAACATGTCTTTTGTCCTGAAGGTGCAATCATTTTCTCGTTCTTCTTTCAAGATGTGCAGGTGACATCCAACCTGGGGTGCTCAGCCTGTCACAGACTGGACTCTTGCAAGGTTTAGTTGTTCTTCTGACAGTAATAACAGTAAAACTTAAGTCAGGAGGACCCATGTCCCACCACAACAATGATAATCAGTTATCCAGCGAGCTCGCTCCTCCGTTGGTAGCTTTGCCTTTTGATTTGCCTGATGAGCGGAAAGAGAATCGTTTGATGAGACGCCGAGAGAAACTGCCAGACTTTTTACGGTTGATGGTGGGGGTGGCAGCAAAGTTATTGCCCATGTTGGAGATGTCTTCGTGGGACTGGCTCAGGCAGGGCTCCTTCTCTCGATGTCTCCTGCGGAACAAAAGCTTTGTCCCGCTCTGTAGAAAGCCCACTAGAGGAAACAGAATATGTCACTCTATGTTAGAGGCAATCAGTGTTAAATCAGTATAAAACACAATCACCTAAGATCTAGTTGTATGAATCAATTCACTGATTCATGATGAACTCCAAGTAGAATTTAACACAGAGCCATTCAAACCCACTGGGGTCTGGTTGGGTGTTTGCAGCAGCATGGCCTCCAGAGGGCAGTAGAGTCTTTCATGTTACATGGCCTGTGGGTGACTCATTGCTCAATTAAAGTTATGTAAGGCTGTAAAATATTTATTTGCATGTTAAATAAACTGTTTAACACAATAGGAGTAAGGTATGAAAATGAAAACCTCTTTCCTTAATGATTTAATAACAAGAGAAGAGGCAACATGTAATCAATAGCTGCATATTGTTTTGAACTAAACAATATTAGTGGAAACCATGGATGTATATAGACATTGATACAGCATTGTGCGCTAGAGTCTTCCACCAGCCGGGCAGACTACTCTTACACCTGTGTGTGTCATCCGTCTCCAGGTGTCTAGCTGACCACTTGTGATCAGATTTCATTACTACCTACGTCACTTCTGCTAGCTCAGATTGTTCCATGCACATTTGTTATGTCAGATAACAACAACAACAAGAATTCAAGTCACTCTATTTTAAACTGTGGTTCTCAGGCTAGCTAAGAAGATGTTGGTTAAACTTATTTACATGTATGGCCTACTGCAATTTATTACATTAGTGGGACAAGCAAATTTGTGACTAGCAAACCGTTGTGTTTGACCATTTGCGGTTTAAAACCAAATGTAAACAGAGGCTTTGTTAACTTGAATGAGAATAATAGATTTAATCATGCAGCTCTTCGAGACTTTCCATATGTTACAGGACCAGATTGATCAAATTCTGATAGTAAAGCGAGCGATTTCATGGGGGTTGTGGCATTCCAAAATGTCTGATATTCAGATGTCTTTTTCCCATTGTAGTTTAAGGGGGAATGTATCTTTTTTTGGGCCCCATGGCTAAAATTGTAATTCCCCAATTGGCAAGTATGTCAAATTGGCATCAAACCCCAGCGCTCTTCCTGGGGGCTTGGTGTTTTTGGTGCACAGACCAAGCACCAAACTGTGTTACCTTTATGGTCCTTGAGGCTGCGTGTCTCCAAGGCCCCAGTAGAACCAGTATCTGATTCCACATCGTCCACAGAGGGACGCTCTGACACATCGGAGGGCGTGGTCTCATCTGGGTCCTGGTGGTGCCCCGCCCCGTAGTGATTGCCATGCATGGCTGCGTCCATGGCTGCAGCGTAGCCGCTCGATAACGCACAGTCATCTTCCGAGAGTGGAACCTGCTGAGTGTTGGATATATCAAATCAAATGATGTCCTTTAAAAAATGTCAGCACAATTCACTTAGAGGTTATAAGAGTAATGCAGGCATGTAGCTGCTTAATGGAAGTGCAAAATTATACTGCATAAGATGAACACAACATTACAACATTTTTATACGTTAAACATCAAGACACACTCCAGTGAGTTTTAAGTTTCTAGTGTAGCCTCTTGCACTGAATACATTTCTACAGGCTTTCAGGCAAAAATCAGGTCAGAGGACTCTTATTCTCCCATTATGTGGACCGATGGGGGGCTGTGACTGTGGACTAAATTTAGCCGACTCCATGTCATTGTATTTTAGATCCTTTAAAAGTAGTGTCTGTTTTTTTTAATGGCAGTATTCGTAAAAAAATTAGCTGTGCAGGAAACTGACATGCACAAAATTACAATATCCTGTAGCCTATATCTTTTTTTTTTTTTACAACTTTATTTATGATTTTTTCATATTGAAAACATTGACATCATTGGTTAAGCATTTTTTACAAAAGTTGTGGAAACCCCCCATCCAGGTGGCATCCCCACAGACACATCCACTTAAACACTCACGTTTCAGACAGGCAGACAGAACATCAAAGGAAAACAAATATACATAACCAAATAATTTAAAAAAAGAAAAAAGACAAAAAAAAAAAAAAAAACTCAAACGACTCTGTGTAAATCCTTAAGAACATGACACCAACATTCTGGACCTCTGGCATAAAAAAAATAAATAAATTAAAAAGAGTCCCAACAATCAGAACATGGGCATTGTGAAGACTAGGACGGCAGCCATAACAGAGTGAAAGAATAAAAATTAATTAATTATTAGATAAAAACTGGAAGTCAGGCAAAAGGCAGGCCTGTAGCCTATATCTTAAACAATAGAGATGAATGACGCGTTACCTCTGTGTTGTTTGACCAGTGACAGCATAGATTCACTAAGCCACTACATTTGACACAGTTTCCATTCTCTGACCTTTGACACGCCCGAGATGATCAGCGTGCTCCTCTTTGTTGGCGTCTTGCGTGCTACTTTGGAGGCGGACTCCGTCAGCTGCCGAATGGCCGTCTCTGCAACAGGATCCAGGCCATTAGACAGGCGGCTGCTCTCTGAGCAACAAAAACACCCAGTATGGAAATCAACACTCTGCTAGTAAACTGCGAAATTTAAAGGAACACTCCACCGTTTTTTCATATTAAAACATGTTATTCGGTCAAGTAAGACGAGTTGATACAGACCTCTTGCGTCTCAATGCGTGCACTCAATCGCCCTGGCGCGCGGAGCTACTTGGCTAGCACTTAGCTTAGCCCAGTTCATTCATTAGGATCCAAACAGATGGACAGTTAGAAGCGACCAAACTCCTCCACGTTTTCCCTATTTAAATACAGCTACACGAGTAGTTAAACGACCAAGTATGGCGACACAAAATAAAACGTGGCGCTTTTCGAAGCGGATAAAAAGGATAACTATAATGTATGGCGGAATAGCACTTGGGAGCACTTCGACTCGGCGCAGTAATATCATCACTCCTGAAAAATCTTCTCCCCTCAGGAGTGATGATATTACTGCGCCGAGTCGAAGTGCTCCCAAGTGCTATTCCGCCATATAAATAGGGAAAACGTGGAGGAGTTTGGTCGCTTCTAACTGTCCATCTGTTTGGATCCTAATGAATGAACTGGGCTAAGCTAAGTGCTAGCCAAGTAGCTCCGCGCGCCAGGGCGATTGAGTGCACGCATTGAGACGCAAGAGGTCTGTATCAACTCGTCTTACTTGACCGAATAACATGTTTTAATATGAAAAAACGGTGGAGTGTTCCTTTAAAGGTTCACAACATTAAAGTGATTTATGTTACAGTACGCACACATTGGAAAATGAAAGGTTTAAAAACATGTTAAAACTTTATTTTCATGCCTAAAATAAATTATTTATATAGTTAAATCCGACAAACATTATCAGACTTTTTTGCTCTTTGCTTTGTATGAGCAGGTAGTTTCTGAATATAAACGCTGCTCAGGTTTCTCAGCAGGAGTACCTGCACAGAGAGCATGATGTGTACTGAAAAGTGCATTCCTCTCATCTCGTGTTACACTGCAGCTTGCTGCCGATCCTACTTTGTATTTGTTATGTAAAACATCGTCTGGCCTCTCAGGGAAAGGACTCACTGCTGAGGTTGGGGCTGGTGCTGCTTCTGCTGTCAGACAGGATGGTGGGTTTCTTCTCAGTCACCTCCACTTTGGATGGCGAACGCAAAGGGGAATCACCTGAAAGGCAGATCATAACAATTTTATGTCATTGTTAATTTTATCACAACATTCTTTTATTGGTTGTTGTTACAATGCTTTGTTGAATATTTCATTGTGATCTGTTCGTAGGCCATATCACAATTTTGATGTCATATCAGAAAGAAGACAGTTAAATTTAGCTTCAGAAAACACCATGGAAGATTTTTCTCATTTGGAGAGAAGTAAACTTTTCAATCCCTGTTTAATGGCTGAATTGTCCCCAGTAAGGAAAATAAAAAGAACAAGAAAACAGCACAGAAAAAGCTATACTTATACAGAAGCATTTACTTGATATGATAAAGACACAAACAGCTGGATGACGAAGAAAAAGATAGAATTAAAGAAGACAGACTTTACGTTAACACTAAATGGACATGGGCCATGGCAATATAAAGACTGGTCAATCTAAAATAAAAATATTAACAGACTTTGAGCAGAAAACCTCTGTCTTTTGTTAGATTAGATTAGATTAGATTAGTTTTAATTTGTCATTGCACAGAAATACAACGAAATTCAATGCACTCACGTACTGGACTCATAAAAAAAGCATAATCAATAGTAAATAACAAGATACATTCTTATCATCTCATCTCAGTAAATAGTAAATAGAAAATATACATTCTCATCATCTCAGCACTTAGTATATTCATGTCATTCATTCACTGTTCCATCAACATAGTGCCATTGTATGCATTAAAACAATAATGTACATTGTAAATATATAAAGTGCAGAGCATTGTGTTAGGTGTGGATGTCCATGATTAGGTCTGTCGGACCAGTGAGTTTGTTTTCAGGTCTGAGTTGAGTATTTGTATGCATATAATCAAAATTAGTTATAGAAGTGGTTCCAACCGTAGAATATACTGGACTATTTTTTAATCTGAAGCAATAATATCATTTTTAAATCAACAAAATACAACAATAAAAATATAAAACAATATTTCAACAACATTATAAACATTATGCAGATTTATTCTATGCATATCCAGTCTTAGAAGCTGCCTTGGGCTTTTCAGAAGAATTTGCCTTTCACAGTATAAATCCAGTGCTAATTCTGCTTCTTTGCTTTGCTTTAGTACAGGCAATGGAGCTGAAACTACAGGCCACCACGTGTCGGGGCGTGGCATCCGGACAATTCATTGCAGTCTTATTGATCACTAATCAAGTGCTTATGGCATGCAAACGTTCAAGATGATTGATTGTTGCCTCTTCATGAAGCCATTGTTTCTTTTCAATTGTAAAGACTATTGAAAATTCATTAAAAAAGTCAGAGTTGGGTGGGACTGTCTTCATTCAATGTTTAGAATGGGCACATACAGTATGTGGTAGGAAAATCTCTGCAAGTCTTTGATATTGGTAATTTATTTTATAAGCAGCGATGTGATGAGCAGGATAATGTTCAGCCAGCGGGTCATTATTAGCCTCTTTCAGACTGACACTTCAGGCCGCGATATTTATGCCTGTGATGTTTCGCCTTCAGTCTGAACGTGCCAGAGGTATAATTGGGGGACCAATCGATCCTGGCTCTGTTCCGCTTTAGGAGGTAGGAACCAAGGTTATAATAGTTTTGGATTTTTCATTAGTTTTAGTTTTAATTTCGTTGTCAATTTTTGTTTTCAAATTCAGTTAGTTTTAGTTAGTTTTCAGAGTGAGTTCATTCGTTTTAATTAGTTTTTATTTTTTGGAAAATGCTTAGTTTTAGTTCAGTTTTTATTCGTTTAAGTGTTAGTTTTAGTTTTTTTGTAATGGGGTATTCTTTGGGTGTCAGATTCAATAAGGTCACAATAAATGTTTCCTTTGTTTCCTTTGTCTGATCCAAATAGATTTAATATCAACCAAAAGGTTTACGTATGAAAAAAGTTGACAAAGACGAAAACTAAGGACATTTTCACTATAATTTCAGTTAGTTTTAGTTAGTTTTGTAACCACAAAATACAGTTCCAGTTAGTTATCGTTTTTTTAAAAACTCGTTTTTATTTTTATTTCAGTTAACGAAAATGTTTTTTCAATTCTAGTTTTTGTTATTTCGTTAGTTTTCGTTAACTATAATAACCTTGGCAGGAACAGAGGTGTCTTTGGTGTGACGGAAAATACGTGACATACGTTATTTGTGCAACCAACACTGGTAATAAGAAAGGAAGTGGATCATCAGAAACACGCCTCTCACTTGAGTCCTGCAGTAATCGAATCATGTTCTGCAAAATGCAGAACAACTTTGCTTTAGTCTTTAGAATCTCTACGGCAAGAAACATCACGGCGGCAGTTCGTCCGCCATCTTTGTTTCAAATTCATCCCCCCTGCTGTCACCTACACAACGCTACCGTCTCCTCCCATTTCAATCAGTAAGAGTGTCCTAAGGAACTTTGCGGCAACGCAGTATATAAAGGGCTATTGTGAACTACTTGTGATTCAAGACCAGGCTTGCAAAGGAGTGGAAAATTTCCAGAAACTTTCCGTGGGAAGTTAAGCTGGTGGATTTTGGAAATATTCAAAATAAAATAAAAACATGACATTTCAACAGATTTATTTGTAAGTAGAACTGTATCAAGTTTTATTCATTATATTGAACAATCGATTCCTTCATTGAACAACAAATATGTGAATGTTGAGTTAAATATTACTCATCCAACCATATATATTTTCCCCAACTATATTTAAGTTCCCTGTTAAGGGCCAATCTTCAATTTTGTAAATTCCCTGTTTGTTCCCTATTATTCACACAAATTCCCATAAGTTCACAGACTATTCACAGCTAACACCAGACTATTCTCGAATGAGGTCTAGTCTGGCAACGAGCAATGGATTTCTCCGTAGAGGAGGTGTGGTTTACGATCCTCCAGAGCCGTTTATTGGACGCTTAGAATGTCTATCAAAGCGTCTGTAGGTAGCTCTTAGCCAATCAGATCAGTTATACCAGATGACGTAGTAGAGCAACAGAAATGGATGTTTGTTGTGTGTGTGTCTGTGAGAGAGTGTTGTTTGCTGCTTTGCTTCTCCAGTTCTCGCTTTCTGCAAGATTATTTATTTTCACGCTTTATTCCCCCTCATGTCATTCAGCCACACACATCCACTGATTTTATGGGCAACAAACAAGCTGCTGCGGGCCTCTTGGCGGCTCCGCTGTCTGCGGTAGTGGGGCTATTAGCCGCTAGCGGCTATTAGCTATTAGCCGCTAGCGGTTATTAGCTATTAGCCGCTAAAAGCCCCGCTACCATAACGCCGGTGATCTCAGCGGAGCCACCGAGAGACCTTTCGCCTTTCAACTTTCGCTCTAAACTATTTAAAACACCATCTACAGCTAAAGAGAGTTTCGCGTCTGCAGCAGCCATGTTGGATCCGGAAAACTACAAGCTTCCAAGTGCCGAGTAGTACGCGTCATCGTCTTGCCGTCCCTCCCCGCTCTGTGATTGGATCCCTAAAACAGGGCTAAGAATCCTTCCTGGTTTCCAGACTGGATGGAGGTTCGAAATTAAATTCGAGCGCGCAAGGCAGTCTGGGTATACCCAGGCTAATAAGTTCCTGTTAATTTCCTGTTAAAATTTTGCAACCCCTATTCAAGACACCAACACTATCACTCTGTCAGGATTGTTTTCACAGCATGTTTAGTGACCCAGTCCCTGTACATTATCACTTACTGGCGCACCATGACGTAATACTTTACCTGGACTGCGATCTAGTTTCAGTCGAGACTGGACTGTCGTGACAGTGGTGACGATGGTTCCATCTGGCATGATGGTTCGGTCCACATCGACTTTCTTGGTGGGAGTGAGCGAGGAACGGAGAGGCAGTGTATTATGGCCGCCGCGGGGCTCCTCCGTTTCCACATACAGCAGCTGAGGAGTGAAAAGAAATCATTTAATAAAGTGCATAGTGGGGATGGCCGCTTTATTAAAGCGGTGGGCACTTTATTTAAGCTGACATCAGGACCTGCAGGGAACATTTCGGATGACTAATCAGTGTAGGTATAACAGGTTGTAGGAGAAGTTCAGGACAAGAGGGAGCGTACCAATATGAAATATTAGCCTGCAGAGGATGAAGCAGACTTTAATGCTGCCTTTGAAGAAATATGTAGATTGCAAGAAGGGGAAAAAGGCAACCTGTTGGCTGGTGAAAAGGCCAGATGGGACCTGAGACAGCCACCACAGGCATGACGCTGCACCATGTATCAGCTGTTATACAACCTCTCCTTTTGTGGTGAATCTTTATTACCTAACATCAAACAGGCTGGAATGAAACCACGTGTGATGTAACTGTACACTTCAAAGCATGAGAATGGCTTTGAAAGGGCTTTCCACAGTTTCACACAAATGTGCTGCATCTTGTCGCTCACCTCCGCCGTGACAGTGGCGTTTGGCGCCAAGCCGTGGCCAGGGCTTATTGACAGCGTGTGCTGTCCGGTGGGAACTTTGCACCGGAGGTCCAAGGAGATGGAGCCGTGGCCGGGCAGGAGCTCTATCCAGATTTGAAACAAAAAGAAACATATTTATACAAACAGTGTGACAGCTTTGTACTCAGTCTAGCTTTGAGGCCTTAATGGGAGTATCTCCTGACATTTATAAGGGCTACCGTGCCAACAGTGCATTTAAGCCAATGATGATTTTGCTTAAGCAGTCTAAACATTCCTGCTGATCAGGTTTCTGAGCAGCAGCCAATACTAAATTGCGATGGGGAAATGTCTTACGTTCCCTTTTTCCGTTGCGCTCCAGAAGTTTAACTCTCAGCTCTTTGGTCTCGAGGCCCAGCTCCCTGAAACACACAGAAAACTGGGTTTGAATTCAAGCGAAAGCAATTAAAACAATGTGACTCCTTCAATCAGCTCCTGTAAATCTAATGATATTATATCATATTTCTGACTGTATAAGCAACAGTCAAAGTCATATTTTTTACTAAATTAATTATTAAAACAACTAAAACTAACTAAAATTACTAATAACACACTGCAATATTACTCCACTGGTAAACCCACTGCATTCAAAAAGTGTAATTAAATTCTCAAAAGTAAAAGTACTCATCATGCAGAATAAACCCACTCATATTATCATATACATTCCAATTATATTATTTGGTTATGATTATTGATGCATTTATGTAAGCAGCATTTTAATGATGTCAAGGAATTTAAACTACTTAATATACTGTAATGTGGTTTAATTTATTACATTTCTTTATGATTTATATTGATCAAATGATTTTTATGTTAAAATTTGGCCTGAAAAGTACTTGAGTTAATGTACTTAGTTACATTCTGTGCGTGGGTGTGGCTTGATCAGATTCAGATTCACACAATAGCACAAACAAAACTAAGTGATCAAAGCAGTAGCAAGCTAAAATTACAGTTTTTGTTAGTGGAGTCTGGTGGCTCTGAGAATAGCTGATGTGAGGGGTTCATTTCTTTCCATGTAAACTTAGACTGCACAAAACAATGTGTTTCATGTTCAAATTGACTAACTAAATTATTTTTGCTGCTTTACCTTGCTGCCAGATTGCTGCCCTGTTTAAGTTGACGTGGCTAAAGCTATGCTCTTGCATATGCTTTGCCATCCACCATTACACCATCTTTTGGTTTGCTAGTGTTGGTTTTCATGCCTGTGAAATAATCCTTTAAAACACCAAAGTCACACAATAACACAAACAAACTAGGCAAGCAGTTAACCAGGAACTTCTGTGCTCTGCGATGTAAAATTACAGTTTTTTTCATAAGTGTCTGGTTGCCTTGAAGAGAACAAGTAACATCTTCAGTTACCTGTTGAAGAGGGCTGTCTGACACCTAAACTGATATGATTTTTTTAGGTTGCTAAAATATATATTGTCCCCAGCAGTGAAATGATCATCTTCGTCCTCCTGCCTTCTTCTCCAAACGGAGCAAGGCTTCCAGCTACACTGACTCTGGCTAAGTACCTCGTACAGCTTTCCTTTAAAAATCAGAACTATCCCTTTAACAGCTGTTTTGACATCACGGCTGCCATCTTACAGAGTAATTTCTTCGCTCCATTCCAGCGGGGCGTTGGGGTTGCTGGGCACAGACAGGAAGCGGGTGGTCCTCTCTGTGGAGGGTTGGTCCAGGCTCAGGACACAGCACAGCTCCCCTGATCTAGACCACTGACCTGCATGCACAAAGCCAGAGAGTGAGACCTCAGGAAGCCTGGCGGAAATGATCTGACGCTGAGGGAAAATAACTGACCTTTACTTAAGGTCGCCCTGAGCTGCCGGAGCAGTAGCCGTCTCACCAAGACACTCTGGGGTACAGAGTTGGATCCCACTGATAGATGGTCCATGGCGGCCTGGGAGCACGCAGAGCACAGGATCTATCATCCAGTCTTCACAATATATATTTATTCTTGTTAGTTTGTCTTATTGCTGCAAAAAAAACCCTGCATATTTCTCACCAGAGGGCTGGACACACACTTCTTGAGGTTGAGGACCATGGCTGGCTGAGTGCTGAACAAAGTGTCCTCTATCAGTCCCTTGATCACGTCCACGTCTGCCACACCCTCAGCGCCCTGCAAGATGAAGCAGCTGATTACTCTCTGATGATAAACCGAACTGCTGTAGCAGGGAAGGTCAATAAGCTAATTCTAATGATTTTCTCTGCCTGATATTATCTTATTTCTAATGATATAACAGAGGAGGAAACATCATGGCAAAAACATACTTTGTTTTAATGCACTGGTGAGATTTTTGATGTCTTCTTTCATACCAGTAGAAGAAAGAACATTCAAAATATACATTTAGGTGCTTATTTTAGTGAAGCTGGTCTATTTTGAGTCTTTGAATTTCTTCTAAATTGCCTCATTTACAAGTTTAAATGTAAAATAAGACTTGCAATGCAAAAAAGCTTTAATGTTATTTAATGTTTCCTGTTTACCCTTTTCACCTTTAGTGTCTCCTCTTAACCCATTTAGGCCTAAAACGCCTGGAAAAAATGCCTGTAAAACCTATATTTGAGAGCTTCAAACCTTTAATAAAGTTTTTTTTATTTTTATTAAATCAACGTGTTGCATTGCGACACTCCTACATGTATTCTGTTGCATTTCATTGGCCAAGAGACCAAAAATAGGTAGAAAAAAACTACAAATACTACAAAATGACGTATCCGCTTCCCCGGCTTTAATGGGTTAATTAATTCCAGTATTTAATAACTGCATGTGGTATTAACTATATAATATAATATTTTGAGTTTTATACTCTTGTTTCCAGACTCGGTGTGTGATCTTGAGAGCTGTGTTATTTCTTCTGCTCAGTATTTGTGTTTTCCTTACTTTATTTGTTGCAGATAAAAGTGCCACGCACGTTTATGTAAAAAAACTGCTGTAGCAGGGAAGGTCAATAAGCTAATTCTAATGATTTTCTCTGCCTGATATTATCTTATTTCTAATGATATCACAGAGGAAGAAACATCATGGCAAAAACATAGTTTGTTTTCATGCACTGGTCAGATTTTTGATGTCTTCTTTCATACCAGTGGAAGAAAAAACATTCAAAATATACATTTAGGTGCTTATTTTAGTGCAGTTGGTCTATTCTGAGTCTTTGAATTTCTTCTAAATTCACCAAAATTAGCATTAGATAATGCCTCATTTACAAGTTTAAATGTAAAATAAGACTTGCAATGCAAAAAGCTTGAATGTTTTTTAATGTTTCCTGTTTACCCTTCTCACCTTTAGTGTCTCCTCTTAATCCATTTAGGCCTAAAACGCCTATATTTGAGAGCTTCAAACCTTTAATAAAGTTTTTATTTTATTAAATCAACGTGTTGCATTGCGACACTCCTACATGTATTCTGTTGCATTTCATTGGCCAAGAGACCAAAAATAGGTGGAAAAAACTACAAATACTACAAAATGACGTATCCACTTCCCTGGCTTTAATGGGTTAATTAATTCCAGTATTTAATAACTGCATGTGGTATTTACTATATAATATCATATTTTGAGTTTTATACTCTTGTTTCCAGACTCGGTGTGTGATCTGGAGAGCTGTGTTATTTCTTCTGCTCAGTATTTGTGTTTTCCTTACTTTATTTGTTGCAGATAAAAGTGCCACGCACGTTTATGTAACAACATTCAGGGACGGCTTTTCCCCTCATGACTCATGGTGAGTTTAATTTGCTGGAAAGTGACTCACATGCTGACTGAGATTCATGAGGAGAATCTGACAGAAAGCGTGAATGCAATCTCATTATGTGTTTTGAAGGTATGCAACCTTTCAGCTGCAGGTTCAAAGACGAGGCTCGCATATCATATTATCAGTGTCAGACGTTCTCACCTGTCTCTGCAGCTTACACGGGGACACGGTCAGACTAAATGATGGATGCTTGGAAAGAGTCCAGGACATCAGCAGACCCTCGTCCTCCACCTCCTCCAGATACACAACCACCTGATGGAGACAGGCAGCAGGTCATGTAGCATTCTCTCATTACTATTTAATAACCACAGTACACTCAAAAAAATTATTAAGCCAAAAATGTGAACTTTATGTAATTTAATTACATGTAAATTTTCCATGTAATTTTGTTACATACGTTGAATTTAAAAGGTCAAATTAAATGCAATGTTTTCCTTTCATTTAAAAGTAATATAGATAAATTAAATAACGTTAATGCACATTACATAAACTTAATGTGTAAATTTACTTAAAGTTTATGTATACTTTTACATAAACCTTATGAGTCTATTCAAGCATCTCATACGCAAGCAGTTATGAAAAAGTTTCTTTATTAACATTAAGCACCAAATTGGGGCAACAGATTACTGTTTAGGGAACACATATTCAACATTAATTAGTTTCTTATTAGCATGCAAATAAGTAACATATTGGCTCTTAATTAGTCATTATTAAGTAGTTATTAATGCCTTATTCTGCATGGCCTTATTATACAACCAGTAAGACATTAACTAAGAGTTTTCCCTCTATTACCTCAGAATTATTGCTTATTAGTAGTAAGTAAGGAAGGTTTTTTATATGAGTTATGATCTTAATAAGCTTTACTTCGTATGGACTTTATAAGTCTCTTTAACTTTATATGTAATATTGAATGAACTCATAAGGTTTATGTAAAAGTATACGTAAATTTTAAGTAAATCTAAGTTTATGTAGAAATTTGCATTAACGCTATTTAATTAATCTATATTACTTTTTAATGAAAGAAAAACATTGCATTTAATTTGACCTTTTACATTCAACGTATGTTACAAAATTACATGGAAAATTTACATGTAATTAAATTACATTAAGTCCACATTTTTGGTTTAATAATTTTTTTGAGTGTACATGATTTTTATAATTGAGCACAAACAAGGCTGCATCTACATTATAAAACACCGGCTTCAAAACATTTGGAATAAGAGAACATGCAGAGCAGACTTTACCCTGCTGCAAAAAGAAAAATTCATTTTAATGCTAGATTATCCTCTTAAAGAATAGAGAGACAGGAAGAGACCGGATTTACAGGGAAATGATTCTTAGTGAAATAAAACAGAGGCTATTGATTGTAGTCAAATATACTAAGATTCTTTTTTATGAAAATAGCAGGGGGATTACGTCAGCTCTTCACATTTGAATAGCAATGCAAATGATGCTCTGAGATTCTGATTTGTTTTTTTAGAGGCCTGCCCTCAAATGTGCATATTGAGAAAAAAAAATCCAGGTGGTGCGCTTTTGTACCTTTGTCGACATAGGTGCTAAAGTGATCTGATAGGTGTCCATTGAAATGGCAGCGGGTGACTGCTGGGTGACCGTCACAGGAAATGTCACTGTGTCCACCCAACATTTACAGTGTAAAACCTGCAAAACAAGAAGACAAAAGACAAATCTGACACTGACACTGAGAAAAATGTGTTGTATATTTCCCAAATTAACCCTCTGAACCGTATGAAACATGTTTTCTTTGAACGGATCATAGGTTACGGAGGTTTCCATCTGTAAAAGTAACCAAAACGAAGCTTAAAATTAAAATTTCTCCGTCCCGTGTCTGACGAACGATCACATGACAAATATTCACTGAAAATCTGTTTACACAGAGCAGAGAGGAGAGGACAGGAGAGGTTGAAAGTAGAGGTTGTAAAAATGCAAATAGTTAAATGTGTATAGCATGTGGAGACCCAATTATTTTCCCAATCTTCATGACACTTGTGGGCACTTGGAAATGTGGGTAACGCTTTATATTAAGGTCCTTGTAATAACCATTAATTAACAAGTAATAAGGCCCTTGTAAGTCCTTACAAGATGCTTATTAACATTATTGTGTGTTTATAAGCTTATATAAGTGTTAATAATGGCATTACAAACACCCATGACGCACCCATTATGTCTTTGCCATGCCTTTATTAATCTCATTTTGTTTGCTTATTGATATTAAAATATACTTTATTGCTCATCCATAATAAGTTAACTATAAGATAACTATGCTTTTTGCAACTACCGGATCTAAAGCGAGAAAAATGCCTTATTACTTGTTAATTAATGGTTATTAGAAGGACCTTATTATAAAGCGTTACCGAAATGTGTTGTTTATATAAATTAGATTTTATTCCAATTTAAAAAAAAAAAAGAAAAGTCAGCTTGTGTTTTTTCCCCCCTTTTTTAAGATTATCATTATAACTGTTGTTATGCACAAGATGCACATTTGAGTTGTTCCCAATTCTAGCCATGATTGTGCTGCAGGACTTATAAATTGCAGTGAAATACAAGGCCACAGTGAGTAAAATGTAAAAAGAGCACAAAAAACCCACCCTGAAATAGCTTGTTGGGGTTCAGAGGGTTAAAATATACAGGGTGACTGCTTCAGAAGTAAATACATTAAAGCCATAATAGACTACAAATATGACTTACCATTCTGTGTGGTGTTTGGTCAGTGCAGGTCACGCTATCTATCGTAGAGGCAGCAGTTAGCTGGAGACTGCTGTCAAAAGTGATCTGGATGGAGCTCTGGGCGAGACAGAGGAAGAGAACAAGCGTCCTAAATATTACATAACAGAGAGAGGAGAGACACTTGGGGATGACATAAAAGATTTTGTACTGCAGTGATTTGGCCTTTAATGCAGCTGCCTCGCAGTTCATCACATTCCTTATGGATTTTGAGGTAATTATTTAAAAAAAATGTTGCTGCATCATTCTAAGTAAAATGCAAATTAAGTGGGGCATTTCATGAATTTTAAGCATGTTTGCTATTAAGGAGGTTCATTGATCTTTGTTCGGTGTGACTAAACTGCTATAACGTACGATCTTCTCATTCACATGCTAATCACACAAACCTTTAAAAACAACAGTTTCTACGAGTCTCTGCAGCACCAACCTCACAATCTTTGCAGGAACAGAAATGTTCCTTTTTTATATTTTGTAATTTTAACGAAGAAAATGACTGCTATGGCCACTAGGGGGCGGATTTGCGATGGCCTAATATGCAGATTTGTTTGAAACATATCCATCAACACATCCACCAAATTGTGTGCTTCTATCACAAAATAAACAATTCTTGTGATTTATTGAGCTAATCCGCCCCACAGGGGATGCACATTTTTGGGGGGTGCTACCCACACGTTTAGCCCCGTTGCTCATTCCATGAATGCACGATCCTTACAAGCTGTACCTCGTTGTAAAGGTGACTAATCAGGCTTTCCAACAATATACAATTCATCACCAGTTGGTATTATTAAAAGGGCAGTTTTTATTCATCATTGATTTATTCGTATAACAAATGCCTGCCACGGCCACTAGGGGGCGCTTTTGAGGTGGCCCAATATCCAGATTTGTTTGAAACATATTCACCAACACATCTACCAAATTTCATGCTTTTATCACAAAGTGAACGATTGTTCAGCTAATCCGCCCCACTATTTGGCAAGTTTTGTGACAGAGTCAAGATGATTAATGTGTGATTATTTTCTCATGCCAAAGGCTTCACCATGACAAGGTGACACTGTGTCAGCCGAGGTATGCAGTTTTATGAAAACAACAACAAAAAATGCCAGACGTTCAAAATAAAGAGCTCCTCCTGCAGCTCTTGCTGTCTGTCCTAAGCCCCTCCTACCAGACAATATATCAAGGCAAGCAAATATATTTGTATAGCACCATTTATACACAAGGTCAGTCAAAGTGCGTTACAGAGGCAGGGAAATACACGAAAAATACAACAGACATTAAAAGTATTAGAAGACACATTAAAGGCAGAATTAAATTACTAAGACAGTAAAAGTGTAATCAGAAAACAGAGAAAGGAGAAAGCTGAAGTAAACAGTAATGTTTTCAGCCCTGCTTTAAATGACCTCAGGTATTCAGGGTGAGGAGCAACAGAGAAACTAAATCAGCTTCACCTTGCTTGGTTCTGATCCTGAGAACACTGAGTAAACCTGACTCAGGTGACCTGAGGCTCTAGATGTGTTATAAAGTAACTCTGAGATATTTCTGGGATCATTCAGTGGTTTTTAAACAAGAAACAGGATTTTAAAATATATTCTTTGACACAGGGGAAACCAGTGCCGTGACTCTTTAAATCCAAAAACATTTATCAGAGAAATTCAACTTCTCTTTTTTTTATTTTTTTTTATTTTCTTGTGATATTTATCTTATTCTGCACAAAATACATTTTCATGTTGTTCTGCTGAGATGAACGGTCATGTGACAAATATTCACTGAAAATCAGACACAACTGCAGGCTGTTTACACAGAGCTGAGAGGAGAGGACAGAGATGAGAGGTTGCAAGTAGAGGTTGCAAAATGGCAAATAGTTCATGACACTTGTGGGTAAGTGTTGTATATAATAATACCAATTACTTCCAATTCAAGATAAATACTGTATCAGAGAAATTCAACTTGCATTTTTTATTTTTTTATGATTCATGTCATTATAACTGTGTTATCCTGCATAAAAAACAATGCTCAGTTGTTTACACTTCTAGACATGATTGTGCTGATTCCATAGAGCTGCAGGACTATTTTATATATTGCAGTAAAATACAAGGGCACAGTGAGCATAAAACGACCTGTAACTGCTTGTTGGGGTTCAGAGGGTTAATATGTGTGCCAACAAACATGAGGCTATTGTAATTACCATGCATGGCAAAGCACAAATGTGGTCTAACTCCAGGCAGCTCTGAGGTTTTGTGCACTCAGATGAACAGCGCCTGAAGATACTGGCAACCAAAACAAATACAATATATGTTTGACCAAAGGATGGCAAGGATTTCAAATAAATAGGGTTTTTTGTAATAATGCAGAAGCTGTGGATTCCCCACTTGGATCAGCCTCGCAACAGCATCCATTATCTGCACCAGCCAATGCTTAGTCATGCTTACAGCAAGCCAGCTTTTACTGTATGAGTGTTGGACTTGGTCGACACCCCTAACAAATGGAATTAGTATCTCAGTGGTAAGAAAAGATTCACCAGTGGCCTACTATCACTGTGACTGTGCCAGAGGATCTGTTTCAATAGACGGCGTTAACTGGCTCAGGAGATGCAAGTGAGAGAAAACAAATCCCCTATTGTCAGGGCATATGTTCCTCTAGGTCCAAGTCCAATCTCTATCAAACACAACAGTGGAGGCGGGGCAGAGGTGGGAGGATGATATAACAAAGTTTGTGGCGGCGTGTGTGTGTGTGTGTGTGTGCAGACGTGTGCGTATGTGTGTGTCAGTGTTCCAGCCAGAAGGGCAGGAAGCCAAGTGCAATGCTGCAAGCTTACGTAGGCTCCCTGGACCAACACTGCAGCCACATGACCAGAGCTTACAACCGGCTGTGTTTACTTCGCTTGGCTGGAGCCTCTAAAACGGCTCAGTCACCCAACCAACCGTTCATTACATCCAAAGTGCAGAACGAATATGATGTGATGTATTTCAGATTGAGTGGAGTTAGATAAAACCCATTAATCACAAGGTTCTGATTGTGTGCGGCTCGTAGATAGTGCATTACTAAAGGTTTGTGTCACTGCGGTCAAAACCCCTCTGGCATCTTTGCAATGTAGCAAATTGGAGTCCCTCTCCTAAATGTCAGAGGTTTTTGGGACACCCACATTCTGCACTAATGAAGGCAAAATAGCGATGCATTCTGAGATGATTTTTCTCTGCATGTGGCCTTTATTATAAATCTGATAATGTGTGGAGCAGACCGATTCAAATGGCAAACCCCCAAGTGGCGCAGGCTGTGGTCCAGCCAGAAACACAGAGAAAAACAGAGAAAATACACATTTAGCAAGCCTTCAGAAATACCTACAGTAGTACAGCAAGTGACTGCAGCATTCAACACACAAAGCCGAGCTTAGTTGGGAGACTGTGATCGTATAGTAGTAAGCTAGTCCCATGAAACGACCTTTAATAACGTGTGCAGATGTGCCTGGGTCAGATGTGACCAAATGTTTATTTTTTTTATGTAAAAAGTGAAAAAAATTTATTTACAGTGTTTTAATGCACTTCAAGATGAACCTATTGTTTTTCTTTTTATTGTTTTATGCACTTTTAGATGTGTCTGTGTCAGATGTGAGCAAATTTAAAAGGGAAACAATGAATAAAATTGCTTGTTTTACATTACATTCATTGGTGTCATTGCTTGCTGCTTACTGACCACTGCAAATGCCCAGCTAAATGTCTTGGTTTTAAAATCCAGCCCAATTGAATTTATACTTTATATTGAAAAGCCCTGGAGTACAGTGTTGTAGACAACAACGTCGGCCAATAGCGGATTTTTAAAAGCCAATGTAATAACAATAGTTTGAAGCAGGAAAAAGCAAATTAATCGGCCGATGTAACTTGTCTCCCTTGCAGTAGAACCAGCTGTTCCCTGGGACCACAAAGGTTTAGTCCACAATTTCTAACCATATCATCAGAATAATGCGCTCAAGGTTTTTTCACATGGAGAATGTCTGCTGGCATTTTGGAGTACCATTCCTTGAGGTCTTTAATAGTCATTAAGAGTATTATCAGCACTGATCAGATGCATACAGATATTTTCTGCAGAAAAAAACCCAGAAGGCTAGACTGTTTGCAAATATATCTCAGACAGCATGCTTTTGGCAAAGCAGCACTTATCTAATGCATCTATAATACCATGCACAACCAACAACCTTATTATGCTCATAATTTACAAATATGCTCCCTTAAGCTTTCATTTAAATAGCCAAAGGCACTGTAGTAGTATAGTTTGTCTACCATAGAATATACAACCCTGATCCTGAAAAAGTTGGGACGCTGTGATAATAAAAACAGAATGCACTGATTTCAAAATCTTTTGCATTACCTATATTACATTACATACAGTACAAAGACAAGATTTCTCATTCTGAATTTGATGCATTCTGTTTTTATTTATGGTTTACACAGCATCCCAATGCAAATACTTATATCCATATACATCCCATTAATATGCAGTGTGTGTGTGTGTGTATACCATCTGCAGATGTCTGCTGCTCCTATGTGGTACACACAACCACGAGACCACCAGATGCTGCTCCAATATTACAACATTTTGCAAGCCCTCAAGTCAACACCTCGATTTTCAGCTTTTTCAAATTTCTTTAGGACACACAGCAACGCAGCCTTGCCAATATGCGTCAGTCGAAAATTGCTTGCATTCTTGAGAGAAAGCTTGCTTCAGTCACACTTTTTATAATCACAACATGTATTTTGATTTAAATTGTTTAAAGACTATCTTTTTTTATGTTCATCGTGTGCCTGAAATGCACTACGGTCAGAAAATATTTAAATATTATGTATCAATTTGAGGCTTTTAGGCAAAGCTTTGAATAACTAACTAGTTCATGGTTTTGTGTTTGTTAAAAGGGAGTTAACTCAAACATTTTCATCCACTGGCCTCGTAGGTAGCCATCTGGTGCTCTGTGGTGTTGTGTATCCTCCTGGCGGTGACTACAGAGCTCATTTTGTCATGGAGAGGGCAATGCCAGCAGCATAACCTCTGATTTGTCCTTGTGAACCACCACTGTGTGTATGTGCAAGGTATTTCTGGAAAGAGACCGTTCCTCAGGACATCCATGGTGTCACTTCAAGTTTGTCAGAGTCAGACCCTTTGGGTGCGTCTGGCTGAACGCCTCTGAAAAGCATGTGGGTCAACCCGAAATACACTCCCCCTGTGGCTTTTGTTGACCCTCATCTTGCTTTTTTTTCAGCACCATATATCTCAGGTTCAGGCGACAACTTTCATGGTGTAGAAAAAAGCTATTTACATGAGGCCTTTAGCATTTGACTGATCTGCCAGCAGAACATCAGATTTAGCCACAGGTCTCCTCTTAACTTACATGTCTGTGTCTTTTATTTATTTTACTACTTTTAACTGCGTCTTTTATTTTATTTTACTATGTTTATCTGTTTGATTGTATTGTTTTATTTATGGCATCATTTTAGATTTATACACTTATTATTTATTGCTGATTGGTATATGGAATTGTTTGTTTTATTGTTGATTTTATGTACAGCACTTTGGAGATGTTTGTGTTGTTTAAATGTGCTATACAAATAAAGGGGATTGATTGATTGATTGATGTCTGCTATATGATGATAAAATGCAGTTAAAGGCAAAAAACACAGTCTTTCTCATGCATTATTTGGCCTATTGCAAATTAATATTTCTGCATGCCTGTAAATCGCATAAACTGGCTATCACTATAAAGCGTGAGACTCCCTCACTGCCCACAACCCCCAATTTACAGTAAAATGGGGCAGAATCTAACATACATTCTTTGGAAATTATAACAGTTACATTATTACATTCTTTAGCTTAAAATATAGTACATTAAAACTGTAACATAATGGGACAAGACTGCAAGCACTTCTGTGTTAATGCTGCATTCCAGACAACTTGGAAGTTAAACATTTTTGTTTTCCCGTTAGAAAAAGTGCCACAAAATAAAATGTATAATGAAATAACGCATCATTTTTCTTCCACTTTTTCATTTATATATGCATGGAGGCTGCAGTGCTGAGAGTTCAACTGTGTATATACAGTAAATACACATCACTTTGTTACAGTCATTCATGATATTTTTGGTCTTATGTTTGTCGTTAGGAACACTTTAAGGCTGTAAATTGAAAGTCTCAACTGGGAAATTCCGACTCCCAACATTTACTGGAACTCAGCTGAAGTATTTATGATCTCAATTCACTTTACAATTTTTTCAAGTGCTAGGCAATATAATCTCTATAAACAGATGGGAAAA
The DNA here is from genome assembly GCF_030273125.1 of Centropristis striata. NCBI lineage: Eukaryota > Metazoa > Chordata > Actinopteri > Perciformes > Serranidae > Centropristis > Centropristis striata. The sequence goes on along the minus strand of NC_081531.1, from coordinate 33,261,589 downwards.
GATTAGGAGATTGGAAGCCTTCTGGTTTCTTGTCTTTTCATTGTCCAAGTAGGGTTGACCAATCAGGTTTTAGCAACAGTCTGTGTGGAGTGTGGAAAATAGTTTTACAATAAATATTTCCACAACATTTAATTAAATCATGTCTCATAGACAAATGGGCAGACAGGCCAACTGCAGGGGATTAACATGTGTATTGCATGGCAATTAACTGAACTGGTTCCCAATCTACGTTTCTATTGTTTCTTTGAAGTTTATGTGTCTCACTACTTTCAATGTTTGGTTCCTGTATGTTAATCTCATTAAGACGCTACTTCACCTGTAACTTCCTCCTCTCTTTGATCATGTAAGGCTGAAATGTTGTATATAAGGAAGAAAGTTTACTTTGTCGTGAGAGATTGCTGAGAACTCTCTCCGTGCTGCACGTAACTAAAAGCTCTGATTGATCACACCGGCTCATTTCATTTTTCTTCAATATTTTGGGAAGAAACTGCATCTACAGGAGTTTTTCTGAATATGCAAAGAAACAATCCTGCTGTAGTTGTCTTCTCTCAACTGCAATTCTGTTCTTCTGCTAATCAGACTGTAAACATGACCGGCACACGGGAAGAGGAAGTCTTGACCCAGATATCAAGCAGCTACACTGGAACCCCAGAAATATTGGCCCACGGCACCGGAGGCTAAACTGCCTTCCAATGTTGGATGATGCATAATGTGAGTCTCCGATTTGAAAAGTCAAAGAGCCACCTGGAAGATTAATGCCTGCCATGGAAAGATTGTGAAATTCAACAAAAGTTTGGTGCTGTTAAAGTAAAACTGTCGGGTGAATTTGAATTTCATCAGCGCCTTGACTGGCATTCGTTTCCTGCACTGTCATTGCAAATGAGTGCTAAGTGCTTAACGTTCCCTGTCGTTAAGAAAAAAATCTACTTGAGCATAATCACAGGGCATTAATCATCTACTGGCAGCTCACAGCCAGAAAGGGAAGAAGTGGACTGTGGCCTCAAGCTAATCACCAGGCTCTTTATAATTGCAGATCTTGAATGGACAGGGAGCTTCCTTCCCTGCAGATGCACACTCGTATCCTCTATCAGTCCTCCTCTATCACTCAGTGACGATGGCTTGACATCATGTGTCAGCTGCAGATGCACACACAGTCTTATGATCTGCTGGTCTCAAGAGGCCAACTGGTTCAGTCTTTCGAGCCTCCTCCATGAAATAATCCAGCCAGAGACATCTGAATAGCTCCATATCAAGCGTGCCTGCCAAGGCAAGATTATATCCAGAGTCCTCTGCAGTAATACTTTAGCAGACAGACATTTTCTCCGGATAAACAACTGAGTCATGAAACAAGCTGCATCATGGATTACTGTCAAAAAGTGTGTGTGGTGCTTTTTATGCTGCCGAGCAAATTCAGGTGTCTCTAATCTCTCTGTTTTCATGTTTATATGGAACGACAGTGTGCAAATGATGCTCATGGCTCCTTTTTATTGCACATTAACCTTTGGATGCATGCAGCCCAATCACTATCATGCTTTAATTTGACTTGTTTGTAGGTATACAAGTAAATCTAGTGAACTGCTGACATCATGGAAATGTTTATGCAGCAAGTGGACACCCTTCTTTCGACATTGTTGCATGTAACCAGCTGCAATGAAGCCTTAGGCCAAATCCCTGGATTACAGAGATACAGGAAGAGTGAGCACGGAGGGGGTGGTGGGAGTCATTAGACTGGAGGTAGACTTGACATGTCTTCCACTCTGCTTTCACCCTGGGCTTGAAATTGTCTGGCAATTCCAGCTAAAAAAACCTTCAAGACAGAAGCTGAACTGCCACTAACACCTTGACTCTCGTCTCTATAAACCTAAAAGATGCTTTAGCTTTACCATTTTCTGCTGTTCACTACAGTTATATAACACCTCCCAACTGTGATGTCAGGATTCAACCCCCAGAAGCATTTTTTAGTCTCGTCTTGTTGTTCTGAATAGCGCACTTCAGGGGTCAGGGTGGGGTCCCCCCTCAGGGCGGACTGTGACGACACTAAACATCAGTGAAGCAGCATGAGCTGTTTTGTAAGCTAACAGCGTGTACATGGTCCCACATGAGTATTGGAGGGCTCCTGGCTTACGTGGCTCTCTGCTGCAGTGAGCAGAATATCGATGAGGACAGCAGACTCAGACATTTCAAATGGGTGTTATTGAAAACTACAGACAGTGACCCACTGACTTTTATAAAGTTGTCCTGATAAGATTGGGAGAAGATTGTGCAGAGGTAAAGTCAGATGAATACAAATACCCACAGCAAGGCTTCCTGTTCTGACTGCTACTGAAATATCAAATATCAAACACCTACTGTGCATGATATAATGTCATTCGAGCAGAAAAGATCCTGAAGTGAATATCGAGTTTCACAATGATCCACAGAGCAACAACCAATATGTATATAATGCCACAGATCCTCTTTGAGTGTTACATCCTTAACTGGACAGTTTAACCCATAAGAACCCATGGTGACACCCGTGTATCAAACACTTTAAATCTTCTAGAATCTCCCATATTCAGCTTTATGCTTCACCTAAACTCATTAAATCCCTAAGAGACATATACTGTGTTACTGGAAACAGAAATATGTAAAAGTAGCTAATTTTAAAAGCTTATTTTTTGCTACTAGGCTAAGTTTAAACCCATTTAACAATTCTAATCCATTAATAGTTGTGTCCTGTGTTGCATTTAACTTGTTCTGACCATACTTCCTGAACAAATTAAAGTCACAATTTTGATAAATGTTATGGACATGCAAAATAAAAAGGCACATTTGTGTCTCTGTAAGCAGAAAATGTGTCTAGTTTTTTTTTCTATTTTAAAATAAGAAATATCATAGACATAAATACCATAAACGCCCATTGTATATGTCATATCACAGAAATTTGACATTTAGGGGTAGTATTTTTTTTTTTTTAAACATCAGAAATGTGTTCTATGTGGTCCACTTATAGAACACATCCTTTAAGGATAAGTGGGTCTGGGTTCTTATGGGTTAAGACAGATGTCTTACATCAGCATTGCATAACCTATAGAAAGCCAGTGAAGCCAAGGATGCATTCATGGTATGTGTCTGATGGTGCAGCAATAGGCTTTGCAGGTTTGTGGGAGTCATTTAACCCTCTGAACTTCAAGCCCTTTCAGGATATGTTTTTGCTCTTTTTACATTTTACTCACTGTGGCCTGCAGCTCTGTGGAATCAGCACAATTATGGCTAAAAGTGGGAACAACTAAAAAATGTATTTTGTGCAGAAAAATACAGTTATAATGACATAATTATACATAATTTAATTATTACCATCATCTGCCAACCATCCTACCAACTGATGTTCTTCTTTTTAACTTAACCATTTAACAAGTGTCCTTGTTCTTGTTCTATTCTGTGTTTTTTTTCTATTGTTGTTTTTATTTATGCTACCTCAGTATTTTATTCTATTGTATTTTATTGTACTTGAATACCGAACTGCTGTGACAACCGAATTTCCCTTCGGGGATGAATAAAGTAATCTATCTATCTATCTATAAATCAAAAAAAGGAAAAAACGATGATTAAAGAAAAGAGAAAGAAAAACTGATTAATGACTATTTAAAAATAGGAATACAATTGAATTTATATATACAACACTTTTCCAAGTGCCCACAAGTGTCATGAATATTGAAAAAAAAATGGGTCCCCACATTTGATTTATTTGAACTATTTACATTTTTATAACCTCTCCTGTCCTCTCCTCTCTGCTCTGTGTAAACAGATTTTCAGTGAATATTTGTCATGTGATTGTTCGTCTCAGCAGAATCAATCATGGCTTCACAGTGTTGCTTAATTTAATGTATTTAAAAGGATCTAGTTAGGGTTAAATTGCCCATTCTGTGTGACGTCATGTTGTTATCTTTAACTCCCCAAGTACACATTATATTTCTACATTTTCTGTTTTCCGTCAGAGCATTTTTATGATCCCATTCATTTCACAGCAGCTGAAGACATGGAGGCACTGTGGCTTCTGAGCTTGTTGCAGGGAACACGCTATTAAATTCCCCAGTTGTAGGTAAATGCTTGTGTTTTGTTTTTTACCACCAGTTCCTTAAACTTTCTGTCCCAGATTTGTTTTTCTTCTTATGGCAGTGAGAGGCAGGGATGTTTAGTGTATCATCCACTCACTGTCTCACCGTTTCTCCAGAGTAAAGTCTGTTTCAACTCTTCCGCTGCAGGCAGCTGCATTTATATTCGGCATCCCCTGATCCCCTCTGAATACGGCCTAATACTTCCAGAAATATGACAGACATATTGGTATAAACGATATGGCATACTCTTTTATCTAATAAATATAAGTGCAGTCCATTTAATCTTGGCAAGAGAGCAAATAGGAGCATTCCCCAATATCCAATTAGTCTTTTTTTAAGTAGTTGCTGAGTAATTTCCTGTCAATCTAATCATCTATTCAGCTCTGCATTTGAATGATTTTATGGATAATACATACATCTAGCAATATTATACATATATATTTATATATATATTTCATGTACAATGATGATAATTATTCTACTACAATGATTCAAGTCTATTGGACTCGGCCTGCAGGGGAAAGGGTTTCATTTATTGCGCCAACTTTCTGTGCAGGCTCCTTCAACTCGCCTTTATTTGGATAAAATTCAACATAATTATTTAAAGACCCTCTGTCAGCATCCATCTTAAATGCCGCAGAAGTACTTAGGTTAATGATATAAAGGATTTGCAGTGTTAATCCCCACATGATGACACCGTAGCCGGATCTTGGTGCCGTGTTCCTACTCATGTTGTGCCGGATGTAGAAACATAATCAGGAAGTGCCAGTTAGAGGAGAATGCGAGTCTTTGGGAGCACAGTTTGGGCCGGCTGCTGTCGTGTCTTTTTTCAAAGTGGCCAGGGCAACATGTCTGGCAGGTGGCAGGTGCTCGATGTGTGTGGGAGGTTAGGAATGCGACGTGACTCGCTTGTGGCCACTTAATACTTAACTTATCTCTACAAGCAGGTTTTTACAGCCTGGTTTTTAGGGAAGAGGTGAATCCAGACCAACAAACAGAATGGCAGAGTTACCAGGCTATAATAACATGCTGCAATGTAACCATCTGAACCACAAGCTCTTTTTTTTTACCTAAAATGTTACCTAATCTTTTTGTGCATTAATACTAAAAAAAAAAACTAAGCTGGATTTCTCTGATAATTTTTTTTATTGTTTTTCAAAATTGGAATTTAAATTTAAATAAACAACACTTTTCCAAGTGCCCACAAGTGTGATGAATATTGGAATTTAAAAAAATTTGCTATAGAATATTGAACTATTTGCATTTTTACAACCTCTACTTGTCGCTGAGGAGCAGAATTTAATGTTTTTAACAGGATCTAGTTATTACCAATGTTGTTTTCTTTTGTTTTCAATGAGACATGTAGAATATAGTGATTTTGACAGAAATATCACAATTTTAAGCTTAATTTTGATTTTTTTTATCACGACAATAATGCTTGTATTTACAGTTTCTTTCTATAATAAACTGTGTATTTTTGGCGATATCTTAAAGAAAACATACATTTGGGACTCAGTATCATTTGTTATTTTTGGTGACATTTTAAATGACATGACATTGACATGTAGAATAATAATAACAATACTTTATCTAACGGAAACTTTCGTAACCTATGATCCGTTCAAAAACAGTAACAGTGTAAATGGACCTGCACTTATATAGCGCTTTTCTAATCGCTTTGCACTACAGACTGCGCTCATTCACCCTTTTACCCACACATTCATACTGGTGGCAGAGGCTACCCTGAACGGTGCCACCTGCCACCATTGGGAATTCATTCACACACAATGCAATAACCCAAAGCAATTTGGGGTTCAGTATCTTGCTCAAGGATACTTCGACATGTGGACTGCGACGGTCAGGGATCGAACCACCAACCCTTCGGTTGGGAGCCAACCGACTCTACCAACTGAGCCACAGCCGCCCCTTTTCTTTCTTCTCAGTGTACTTTCGGTGGTCTTTTAAATAAAACATATCTCAATCGTACACCACATAGTGGTGTTCAGAGGCTTGATCATGAACGCTGTAGAGACAAAACAAGCTACCAGACAGGAACTGTGTCTCTTTAATCACAAGGCCAGACTGAGTCCTGGAGGTATATCTATTCATGTTTGTGATTTGTTATCACAGTATCATTCAAAGTGTCATTAACAAACTCACAAGTGATTTGCATATGCCCCAGACACATTTAGAGAAACAGAATGCTCAGCACACTGCAGACACAATGACTAGCAGATATTTTATTGTGATGAGTTAGCTCAGGAAGCTTTGGCTCTCACTTTGGGTTCACAAACTAAACACCATATGGACAGACAGACGTGGACTGCTTGTCTCTGTCTCCTCCAACACTGACGCATTTACCCAGTCTGGAGAACTACACTGTAAAAAAAACTGTTGTTTTTACGGTAAAAAACCGGCAGCTGTGGTTGCCAGAACTTTACCGTAATAAATACGGTGCAACTTTTTCTAATATTACGGTAAAATGAAATTAGCACTGTTGATTTCACATTTAAGATTGCCATTTTATTCCATATTTTACCATAAAAAATAAAACGTTTTTCCATCAAAACAAACGCTGTTTGTCATATGGCAGATATGATTGACAAGAAAATATTTTATAAATGCTGCATAGATTAAACATTTTACCATTAAATATTACAGTATATTTTTGTTAGAGATATGGTGTTTAGTACATTTAACAGTGAGAAAATGTATTTTTACAAAAAATAAATGCTAAAAATTACAGTGATGGCTTGTAAATATGTTAGTATATTTTTTATATTCACTGTGCCAGTGTATTTTACAGTGAAGGAATGTATTTTTCAAAAAAAAAGTAAAAAAAATAATGTTTTGGCTGATATATACATTTAGGGTGTTTCATTGTTACTGAAACTGAATTAACCCATTTATCAATTTATGGTCTTTTACTGTCATGGTTTAACAGTTTTTCACCGTAAAATCTACAGACATTTTTAACAGTGTACACATACTTTATCACTGTGAGGTAAAAGTTTGGTGTCTTGTGGGTTTTTTTTACGCTTTTCATAAGCCTAAAGGTCAAACAATCACCATAGATCAAACTCTCGGAGGACCATGAAGGTATGAGGTTCTTACGTACGACAAACATCCACAGAAACCTTGTTTTTAAAAACCCTTAAAGGCCACTTGTCTCATATGTAAGCCTCCCTCTTGTGTTTTGTGCTGCTAATTAAGTAGCTGTGCTATGAACAACTTCAGCTCGGTTTTATTGTGATTTATTTTCATCTGTAAAACTTCATTAACTCTCATTCCAAGTTCACAGAAGGTTCACTCCAATGTTGTGGAGTTTCTTGGTAACTGAGAGCAACGAAGGTCACACTGGATCAAGTAATTAGGCCGTTGTAAGATAACTCAGCTGGCATGCTCCAATTCACCGGCATTTATCAAAGAGAAGCAGTTCCAAAGAATCACGCTGCTCTGCTCACTGACCTCTTATTACCGCCACAAAAAACACTTCACACCTGATGAAAACAGATCCCGCCGGTTTAATGCTGCATACCAAAACACATGTGGTATGCAGAGAAAATTCATACTGCACACAGCCTCCAGACCGTGAAGGATTCGTACAAAGAAGCAGTTTGTAACTACACATCCCAGGACAGACACATATCACATGTCCTCCTAATGCTTCAAGTTCTGAGAGACCAACAAAAACATTGTTGGACCTTGTTGGCATAGTTCGAAAATATGCTTTTTCTTGCAGACACTCTGAGAAGACAATCAATATTTCTTTCAGTTTCAGTTTTCTTTCATGCGACATTTCAAAATTTCACTGCAAATTCGCTTCAACTTTAATGTCGAAACATTCTGAGAAATTTGCAACTTTTTAACTATTAGAAAAAAGGGACAACCAACAACAATGTAACTTGCGTCCCAAAATAAACCATATTTTTTATTGCATTAGTGTTATACGAAAAAAAGATATCCCATATGATCTAGCCGCTAGGATTCCTGGTTCTCACCCAGGTGGCCCGGGTTCAACTCCCGGTATGGGAACTACAGTTTTCTCCCTTTAGGATGAATAAAGTAACTATCTATATAAATATTGCTGTTACCATCAGAACTGTGTTGGCAATTTTTACACCAGTAATTCAGAGAGGACATGTAAACTGCTATGATTCAAATTCTGTAAACGATTTACAGGTTACAGTAATAAAGCTTTTCTTCTTCTACGTCACATTTTCATTACTAAGCTGATGTTTAACTGCACAGTAATTAATTCTTAATTTCTCAAAATGTAAGTTGTCTGAAAATGACAATATTTACAGTCTCGGCAACAAAAAGCTGATGCCATGTTGCCAGCCTGGCAGCCACTTTTAAAGTGAGTGTTGAGCCCTTTTTTAAATTACAATATGCTATTTTTGAGTCGTTCATTTTGAGAGTAAAATCTGTCGTAAAATGATAAGAAATTATGCATCCTGAACTTTGACAGTTATGACAAGAACAGACTGTGACCTCGAGGATAATCACAGCCTCATGAAACTTTACAACCACAAACTAGAGACCTGGAGCATTCAGAATAATTATCTTTCCTAGGTATATAAACAATAAGGGGGTTTCTTAGTGGTTTAGTTGGAGTAGTTTTTGAAACTGAATCACAGCATAGATTGTTCTATGTTGTTCCAAAGGTCTGGGTGTATTGATGTAATTTATTCCGGAGGGGTTTTGGAAGTTTTTTTGTTTTTTTTAAATGCCTAATTCAGCACCAAATGTGTGCAACAAATGGTAAAACCCAAAAGACGCTGCAACAACTTATGAGGCATAGTTGAGCAGGAAAATTGACTTCAGAAATTTTTCAATTTACACATAACTAAGTCACTTTTATTAGAGATGTATGACCAGAACAACTTGACACACAGTGCTTTCAGATGATGTACACCACTTCTATGTGACTTACTATTTCCCCCTAAAAATCCCAGTCCCACCACCAATTCCCCTAATGTTAAGACGTTAAGTTGGATGGATAGATTTGCTGACTTTAAGTGCCTTTAAGGATATTTCTTTCCAGACTGATATGCAACACTTGCACCATGACTGACTGAGTATTTCTCCACTTGAACAGCTGAGGGGAGGCTCTCAATCAGCCACGGTGAGGCGACACCTTATGAATCAGAATCGAGTGCTGTTTTGGTGTTCACGTTCGCTCTGTGGATTGATCTGACCCCTTTAAACTCCCCGCCAACTCATCTCTCAGTCAGCACACACACAGAAACACACAGTTTCTGAGTGGGGGTGAAAAGGATCCATCTCCTCTTCCAGTGCTCAGAGGAAACATCAGACTGTGTGGCAGACTTTGATTCACACACATCAAAGGAACTATTTAAAGGAGAACGACCTTTAGAAACTTACGATAAACTGGACTACCAACCTGAGTACTCACTGAAACTGAGATTTTCTGAGTGAAGTAATTACCTTACTGCAGATTTAATCCAATTTGATTAACTTTAGCTGCACGAAAGATGAGACAACCATCTTTCCTTCGAACACATCCATTTCCCCCCACAGGCAGGGGTACCAGACTATTTTTGTGAGGTGTGGGTGTTCATACTGAGGCTACGCTGACTGGTCTTGCCTCTCCGCTCTTATGTGCATTGATTCAGAGCTGTTACGCAACGCTCTGCCCCCCATCCTCTCACCGATTAGACACTCCAACTCCCACACCTCCACCTCCCTGCCTACACACACTTCCAGCATACATGGGCACACCGACTGTATCGGCATGCTTAACTATTTATGCCCCTGCTTAATGGAGTAACCTTAGGCGTGCTCCTCTCGCCGTCATGTTTATTCAGCTCTCCCTTTGCAACATGATTTGTGCTACTCACCCCGTGCCTGCAGGCTTGCTCGTTCAGAGCTCTGACCCAGGATCTCTGCCAGTGCTCCCTAAAGGACTTGAAGGACAGCAGAGAGGTCAGCAAGCCTTTAACCCCGGCCTCAGATGCAGGTCCTCCATCCCGGCCTGAGCGGAGCTTCATGAGGAAGCCCCACACGCTTCCAACCTGGGGCTGTGTGAGGCAGAGCTGTGGTTCCCTCCTGTCCTGCTTGGCGGTCTTCCAGGTGGACCTCCACACCCGCAGCACGGTCAGCAAGTACTGGAACAGCCATCCCAGCACAATGAGCAAGGAGGTCAGGAAGAGACCCACCAGACACAGCCAGCCCAAGTCCTGGAGCTCCATCACCGCCTCCTGGAGCCTCTCATATCACCAGGTCCAGATGGGAATATCAGGACAGAGCAGATCAGCTCCCTGTAGCCTGTGAGTGGCAGCAGAAGACAGTCCTGATTCAACGTGTAATAACAAGTTATAACTTAGGTATAACCCAGAATACACAGATTATACACTGAATTGTGACTATGACCACTTTAACTTTAATTATCTTGCTTTAAATCACAGAGTGTGCGCATTATATGAAACCCGTGAACTAAAAAAACTGCGTTCACGTTACGTCGACATCTGAGGATGAATTGGCAAAGAGGACGGTGCAGCGCAGGTTAACGACAAAACTCAGGGATAATTAATAATAGTAGCTTCATATGAAACCTACCGTTTAACTTAAACAGTCCGAGCTGGAGGCTGCAGGGAATAGAAAGCAAGGCATCGGTAACATGAAGCTGGCTCCATGACCATATGCTGCCGACAGCAAATGTCCCATCTCCGAGTCCTCAGCGGGATTATTTATGACTGAATGTCTCTCTGCTCTCGTTTATCGATTCAAAATGAAGCCCTCTGCTCTCTCTCGGTGCATTACAGACTCCAGTGGGTTTCAAATCTCCGCTGGTGGTACCCTCCTACCTCTGTAACCTCTCCTCTATGATGATTTGACTGAGAATCAGCAGCGGCCCACAGGTGGCGCTGCAGGGCACACACGCAACAGTAAAAGGGAAGTGGACGGCGGAGCCTTCAAAATAAAAGCAGAAAAACAAAACCTTAAAAGAATACATTTATTTTATTTTTGCTGTACCTATCCACAAGCCAGCAAGCCGGGGTTATATTTTAATTTTAATACATCTTTTTCCAACTGGGCCCTGCAATACATAATCCTGTGACTTGTAGAAGAAAGTGTGCATAATCCCCAGTAAAATTGTGTTTAGTTAAATATCCAATTTTACACACAGAAAACCGGGGGCCCGGTATAATTAATACAGCTTAAGTGTAGAGGGCTGGAGGTGTACAGATTGTTATTGTCTGTATCAGTGTCTGTATTCCTTCAACCTAAATTATCTGTCTCTTCATTTGTATTTGTAAAGAAGAGCAAAATTATGCATAGTTTCTACTGTTAGAGGTCACCTTGAATTTGTAAAATGTTGAATGTTTTTTATAACCTAATATGACATAATATTATTTTATATATGTATATATTTTTTTCAGATTTAATATTGGTGCATAATTGATTATAAATTGTATTTCCACATCCTTGATATTCTTCCTCCATATTGTAACATGTCAGTTATGCCTCCCTCCTGAAATAGAGAGAAAGAAAGAAAGAAAGAAAAAAAAGAAAGAAAGAAAGAAAGAAAGAAAGAAAGAAAGAAAGAAAGAAAGGAAAAGTGAAAGACAGAGAAAAAAAGACTGAGAGAAAGAAAAAGAAAAAAGCAAGACAGAAAGAGAAAGAAAAAGAAAAAGAAAGAAAGAAAGAAAGAAAGAAACTATTACTATTTATAATAGACTGTATACAAAATACATATAAACCACAGAAGAAGATCACTTCCGTGTCAATACCATATTGGCCGGAAGCTTTTAAAGATAAAAGCTTGTTTCGTGTTTGTCAAGTGAGCGGCTCCGGTGTAGAAGACAGCGCTCCTAAAATACATCAATTAAAGTTATATATATTTTACAAATTATAAGTAAAAAAATTTGATTGGCAATGTAATAATTCACAAATAATTGTGATGCAATCATTTCAGGAGCTTATTTTAATAATAATAATAAAAGCCGCAGACATTTTATTTTGAAGCGCTTGAGCGGAAGTAGCAGGTCACTGTAACTGTGTGGGTTTAATGGTTAAAGTGTTATCAGACGTGGAGTTTAGACAAGCAGGCAGTTAGCAGATATTAGCATCAATAACACGGAATGAAAGATGGTATGGAGTGCCATTAGGACTCATGGACTTATTTCTCTTTGACACCGGGAGCACGAAGATGTATTTCTGTCTAAAAACAACGATATGACGATCTGTTTTTACCTCAGTGAAGACAGTCATAGCTCAGTCAGATCGCCTGGAGAGGTTCACGTCAGATTAGCTAGAAACGTGATTTGAACTGTCAGAAAACGGAGCCACCGAAATGCCTGAAAACATGTCACCTGTCCCCGTCCTGCCGCTGGTGATCAACTGTTTTCTGTCTGTCCTCGGCTGTATGGCCACATTAAAACTCATTCCTGCTTTCAAAGACCATTTCATCTCAGCCAGGCTGTTCGGAATGGACCTAAACAAAACCTCCAAAAAGGAAGTGTGAGTCATTTCTCTTTCATCTATGCTTTGTTTGTAAATATGTGCCCCAATTCTCGCCTTGATTCTCTTCTTCCTTCACTATTATTATTATCCCAGTCAGTATTTATCTTTATCTTCGTGTGCAATACGTATTGCATTTTACAACTATTTTACTTTCTGCCTTCAAATATTCTACAATATTATTAATAATATTATTATCTCTAACACTGTTCTGGATTGAGTTTATATTACTATTTTATTCTATTTTATTTTATTGTTTTTACTGTTTTTAGTATTTTATTGTTTTCATTGTTTTTATTGTCTTATTTATACCTATTTGTGTATGATTTATTCTATTTTAATAACTGTACAGCACTTTGGTCAACTGAGGTTGTTTTTAAATGTGCTCTATAAATAAACTTTGACTTGACTTGACTTGACTACAATATACACTGATACTCAGTGGTGAAATGCAACTAAGTCCATTTACTGAAGTGCTGTACTAAAGTACACATTTGAGGTACGTGTACTTAGTTGATTTTTCTTTCTATGCAACTTTATACTTCTACTCTACTACATTTTGAGGCAAATATTGTACTTTTTACTCCACTACATTTAGCTGCATCATCTGCATCTACTTACATCTTAAGTAGTTAGCTCCATCTGGACAATATTAAAATGATACTTACATAAATGCATAAAAATGATAATAAAATAATATATTTAGAATATATATATAACAATATGAGTGGGTCCATTCTGCATAACGAGTCCTTTACTTTTGATACTTTAAGTATATGTTTTGATGCTGATAATTTTGTACTTTCAACTCTGCTGATATTCACATTTCATACTGCCAACACTGCTTACAATACTTCTTATTCAGCAGTGCTGTTACCTTCTGTCTTTTTTATATTGTATTCTTGTGTATTTTATTATTTTTCTGACTAGTATTTTATAGTATTGTACTGTTGCTTGCACTGCTTGTACATAGCATTTCTAAATATTTTTTCATATACTTTATTGTAAAGTGAACTCCCACCGCATTTTAATGTACTTGTACAATGACAATAAATATATTTGATCTTATCTTTGCAGCCCAGAGTCCCAAGGAGTCATCAGTGGGACAGTTTTCCTCATCATCCTCTTCTGCTTCATCCCAGTGCCTTTCCTTAGCTGCTTTGTAGGAGATCAGTGCATGGGCTTCCCACACGATGAGGTGGGTCAAATGATGAATAGTAAACCTGCACCTGTCTGTTTTCTCTCACATCTGAACTCTGTGTTGTTGTTTTTGCTCAGTTTGTGCAGCTGATTGGTGCACTTCTTGCCATCTGCTGCATGATCTTCCTGGGCTTTGCTGATGATGTGCTGAACTTGCGATGGAGACACAAGCTCCTGCTCCCCACCATGGCTTCCCTGCCGCTGCTCATGGTGTATTTCACTAACTTCGGCAACACGGTCATCGTGGTGCCGAAGCCCTTCAGAGCCCTGCTGGGGCTGCACTTGGATCTGGGTGAGTTGTGCTCTTGTTTGCAGCATTGTCGTTTTTCTATTCCAGTCACATCCTCCAGCTCCTTCTGGGGGACCCCAAGATGTTCCCAGGCCAGATAACACATGATATTTTTTAAGTCTCGTCTCAAGACCCATTTTTATTCCTTGGCTTTTTAACACTGCGTGAGTTTTGTGGTCCTCTGTGTCTTTTATTTATTTTATTTATTTTACTACTTTTAACTGCGTCTTTTATTTTATTTTACTATGTTTATCTGTTTGATTGTATTGTTTTATTTATGGCATCATTTTAGATTTATACACTTATTATTTATTGCTGATTGGTATATGGAATTGTTTGTTTTATTGTTGATTTTATGTACAGCACTTTGGAGACGTTTGTGTTGTTTAAATGTGCTATACAAATAAAGGGGGATTGGATTGGATTGGATGATATCTTGAGCATGATCTTTGTCTCGGCTACTAATTTTCAACTGAAGGTGAATTATGACACTGCTGTTACATTCATGTTCAGTAACGATATGATTTGTGATCTTCTGCAGGTATCCTTTACTACGTCTACATGGGAATGCTTGCAGTATTCTGCACTAATGCCATCAACATTCTGGCAGGCATAAATGGCATCGAGTCAGGTCAAGCACTGTTTATCTCCGGCTCCATCATCATCTTCAACCTGCTGGAGCTCAGTGGTGTGTGGCTGTTTCCCTTTGTTATCATCAGCATTAAAGCTCACAGCATCTATACGGCTAGATATGAGTGTACTGGACGTAGAATTTACCCTCTGAACCCCAACACGCCGTTTCAGAGCGTTTTTTGCTCTTTTTACATTTTACTCACTGTGGCCTTGTACATCACTGCAATATACTGTATCTAATTAGTCCTGCACATCTATGGAATCAGCACAATCATGCCTAGAAAAAGAAACACTTTTCCAAGTGCCCAAAAGTGTCATAAATATTGGAAAAAGAAATTGGGTCTGTACATGCTATACGTATTGAACTGTTTGCACTTTTACAACGTCTCCTGTCCTCTCCTCTCTGCTCTGTGTAAACAGTTTGCAGATCTGTCTGATTTTCAATGAATATTTTTCAAATGACAGTTTGTCTCGGCAGAATCAATCATGTCTTCACAGTGTCACTGAGGAGAAGAGAATTTAATTATTTTAACAAGATCTATTTATTCCAAACAGTTTATTTTTTATTTTGGTTACTTTTTCCAACTTTCGTAACCTATGATCCATTTAAGGACTGTCGTAAAGTTCCAATTTTGATGATAATGCCCTTTTACAGTTTCTTTCTGTGATAACTGTATTTTTGGTGATCTCCTACAGAAAACATACAATTCAGAGGGTTAAATGAGAAAAAATAGTTTAGGAATAAATGTGGAATTATTGTATCACACTGTGATACTGAACCTGTGATCCTTTTTAGGCTATGTGATTTATGAAGGTTTTACAAATGCTGAACAAGTTTCATCTGATACTTGTTTTGTTGTGTTCTCTTATTCATCAGGAGATTACCGTGACGACCACGTGTTCTCCCTCTACTTCATGATACCATTCTTCTTCACCACATTAGCACTTTTTTACCACAATTGGTAAGTTAAACACCAGAGGCTGTTTTATGAAAAATGTTCTCTTTGCATATAACATATAATATCCTGTCAACTTACAACCCATTTTGTCACAGGTACCCCTCGTCTGTGTTTGTGGGAGACACTTTCTGCTACTTTGCTGGGATGACCTTCGCTGTTGTCGGTATCTTGGGACACTTCAGCAAAACGATGCTGTTGTTCTTTATTCCTCAAGTGGTGAACTTCATCTACTCCTTGCCTCAGCTCTTTCATGTTATCCCCTGTCCCAGACATCGACTCCCAAGGTAACACATTTGAAATTTGAATTTGATATATTTTGATTCATTATATAAACTAATTATTTAATCTCAATGTCGTACATTCTTCCTTTTGTTTTTGTCCCAATGAAAGGCTGAATCCAGACACGGGCAAATTGGGAATGAGCTACTCTAAATTCAAAAGAAAGGACCTCTCTCAATTAGGACATCTCATTCTGAAGGTAAAGCTCTTGCTGTTATTGTTTCTCTTTTTTAATAATTGCTTAATCATTTTGTCTCAAAATATTTTGTTGGAAAAGCCTTTCTGTCATCTGCTCTACTAAAACCCCAATTCCAAGAAAGTTTGGACTTTTAAAATGTTAATAAAACTCATAAAGATAATTTGCTAATCCTTTGTTACATATATTTAAAAGCTATACAAGTACAATGTATTTAACCTCTTAAAACCCACCTGCCTGCCAGCAGGGAGAGGCAGAGTTAGGCTTTTTGTTTGTTTCGAATGGATGTATTTTAGCCATATTTACCCTAAACAAACGTAATTGCAGAAATGATGAAATGTGACCTTTCAAATGAAGCCTTGTACATGCAGTTCTCCAGTTACATTTTTTTTTGGTCTAATCATAAATCTTCTCTTACCCCTGAACCTACCCAGGGAGGTGGATTTCAAGAGGTTAATGTTCAATCTGATAACCTTTTGTTTTGTAAATATAAACTCTGAATTCTGGCATTGCGTCCCAACTTCTCTGGAATCTGTGTTGTATTTAATAAAGATAATTAAAATGGTCAAAAAATAATATATATATATAATTTTTTTTAATGATAATGAAAAACTGAGAATATTCTGCAAAACTGCTGTTTTACTTGCCAATTTATCAAAACTATTAAAGTTCGTCTGAGGATTTTAATTACATTTTCTGACTCTCCACTAACCATAATCATCTAATTGTTTCTGCTCTATTTGTCAATTAAGTAGCACATAACATCAATGCACAACAAGCAAGTGGATCACAGACTGATTAAACTGAATTTAATTCCTCAGATATTCAAACAGAATTGACATTTTGTTTGACTTCATCATATTATTATTTGAATTGCTGAGGTCTTGCACTAGGTTAAACCAGCCTGTAGTCCGTATTGTGGGTAAACACAGTTGGGGCAGACCAGTTTTTGGCTTCCTGCTGTGTTCATTGGTCGATAACAATAATGTGTCTATGATCCTCAACAGGTGGCAGAGTTATTAAAGCTGCTAGAGGTGCGAAGGGGCCAGGAGGGAGATGATGAATTTATTGAGTGCAACAACATGACCTTAATAAATCTGGCACTGAAATTACTCGGGCCCACCCATGAGAGAAACCTCACAGTCATCATGCTCATGATACAGGTACAACAAAGCAGCTGCTGCAGCCAAATACGCCTCGAATAATCTTTGTGAATGTTTGAGTGGATGCTCATTTCCGTGTCTCTGCCAGGTTATGGGGAGCGCAGTGGCCTTTGGGATCCGTTATCATCTGGTGCGTCTCTTCTACGACGTCTAGACATCATTCAAGGAGAGAGGAGCGAAGAACGCTGACTGAAAAAATGTGACGTTGTTTTATGGGACTATTTTACAAGCTCATGGTTCATCTGCCTTTTGATAGATTCCATTACCTCACTGTTACTTTTTTTTTTTGCCCGACGCTACCTGCAGCAAAAACCCGGAGCAAGATTAAAAGCTATATTCCCCTTCACAGATCATTTTGGCATACAGTGTATAAGCATAAACTGTAAATTCCTGTTATTACAAGCATGAAAAGGTAACTTAATGATCTTGTGTGTCCAGCCTGAAAGTATATTTTTGTACTTGTGTTTTTTAAAGGAAAGTACAGTAAGAGGGGATGACTTTCAGTCAACATCAATGGCTGACTGCTACTAAACTGTTACCATTTGATAACAAATGGATGTAAAAGTGCCCAAAAAAATTATAAAAAATATTCACTCATTTCTTGAATGTGCTGTCGAAGCAAACATCTACGCCCTCACACTTCATTTCCCATGACTATCAATCCATGCAACCTTAATATTATAAAATAACAAGTTAATATATATTTTTTGTTTTTTGTTTTTACCTCTAAAGAAACGCACACAGAATGGTCATTGTGAAGGAAAACAGTGAAGAGATAAGGAGGCGATTATCAATCTGACTATAAACAGAGGGGATATTAGAAGAGATGAAGTGGGATTTTGGTGTCTGGGTTGTTGAAAAAGTTTCTTAAGTTCTCTGGAAGGTGAAGGGTGACCTAATGAGAGTAATGATATTTGATTGTATATACCTTTCTTGGTATCATTGGATATATAGCTGTATTTTTATGAATGCATTTTTCTCACTCAAGGGTTCAGCAGGCGTCAATGTGAAGTAAAGTGGCACTGGACTTTTTTGCTTATAGGAGCTATGAGAGAGAAACTGTTTACTGTTCAGATGGAAGCCTCAAATTGAGAAATAAAAGCTGAGAAAATTAAAATATAAGATTGTGCCATCAGTATTCAGTTTCTTATTTAGAATCAGAAATAAAGCAGTGTATAAATACTTGACAAAGTTATTATCAGCTAAATGTATGAGTCATAAAAAGGAAATATTTAGGGCCCGAGCAGGCAACGACCTGCGAGGTCCCTATTGTATTTCGAATGATTATTATTATTTTTTTATTATTCTCGTACCCAAATGATCGCATTTTTCACTGCCTGAACATACCCAAAAAAACTCATGAAACTTGAAACTTGAACTTATATGAAAATATAAGTCACACATGGCAAAAATTTTTATAATCTATTGTCATCCTGAATTTCCACTAGGTGGCGCTATAATAAAGGAAAGTGCATTTTGGCTAATAACTCCCAGATATTTTATCACACATTCAAAAACCTTATATCCACGTGTTCACTGAGTTGTGCTGAATCTCGTGATATAGGCCACGCCCATTTCCGCCCAGAGTTTTTTAGCTATTATCAACACAAAACACGAAGTGTTGCATATCTCCACATTGGTGTGTCTGAATGACGTGAAACTCAAGATCCTACTTCCCCATGAGCCCCTGAGGCTCTGTGCAAAATTTTGGCCGATGACCACTAGGAGGCGCTCTTTAAATTGAAGTATTTTATATCTCCAAATCGGTTGGTCGGATTAACACCAAACTTGGTATACTTATTGTCAATGCCCTCCTGAGGATAACCCTTGAAGATTTTATTGATCGGCCCCTAGATGGAGCTCTGGTGGCAGTCTAATTTAATATTTGGCACTGTGCCCAGACCATAAGACTTATGGCAATGAAATTCATAGGGGTGGTATAGACTGGCCCCTGTAACCTACACACCAAAAATGACCAGCAGGTGGCGCTGTTATCAACACAAAACCGTTTTTGAAGATTTCGTTCAAAACAGGAAGTGTTGCATATCTCCACATTGGTGCGTCTGAATGACATGAAACTCAGGTAACTACTTCCCCATGAGCCCCTGAGGTTCTCTGCAAAATTTTGGGTGATGACCACTAGATGGCGATCTTTAAATTGAAGTATTTTATATCTCTACATCGGTTGGTCGGATTAACACAAAACTTGGTACAATTATTGTCAATGCCCTCCTGAGGATAACCCTTTAAGGTTTTATTGATCGGCACTGTGGTGGCAGTCTAATTTCATATTTGGTACCGTGGCCACACTATAACACTTAAGCCAATGAAATTCATAGGGGTGGTATAGACTGGCCCCTGTAACGCACACACCCCGACGGCAGCATGCCCTGACACGCGTGTACTGCGAGGGCCCGTTCAGTACTGCTTGCAGTCCTAGTTTATTATTATCACCTGATCACAGATATATTGGTATAGGTGTATAAGTAGGCAGACAAATAAGAAAAGTCTGGGTAGCAATGGATAACATGTAATCTGTAATGTAATAATTTAATCAAAAATAAGTATCGTTACTTATTTTTGATTAAATTATTACATTACAGATGAGCCCAGATTTAGAAGAGTGAATTTAGATTTAAAAAGTGCTATGAGAGAAATTTGCCAAACACTTACTGCTAAATACAGGAAACAATCCAAAGTTATATTAAAGATAATTTCTTTAAAAATACAGATAACATACAGACCATATGTGTTAAATATATATTTGTAGAATAAGTTAAGTTTTTATTTTAATAAAATAATAAATATTAATATGACGTTTTAACATATTTTGTTTACATTTAATTTAAAATGTGGCTGTTAAACACAAGAACGTTGCCTTCATTTTACATTCTTTGTATTTCTATATAGAAATAATTGTAATTTAACAGTCAAAACCATTAAGCAATTGAATAGTACTTTTTAAAAAAAATCTCTGAAAATGTCCAATTTTATTAGTTTACCGATTTCAACTTTCCTTTTAATATTTGTAATAAAATAAAATTTAGTTTTTACGGCTTTAGCCCCTACTGTAGAAAACACACAAGAAAATCACAGTAAAATATGATTATTTTATTTATAAGTTTTAGAGGCGGAACTATCGACACTCACTTGTTTCTGTGGGGGGGCAATAAACGGGACACACGGCGCTTGTTTCTTGTAGCTGGCTCCAAACATCTGTTGTTTACATCATGTCAGTGTTTTCAAACGGCAAGTTATTGTGTTGAAGCTCATACTCGAGTAAGACTTTAACGCTTTTTATGTATTTTCGCTAGTTTAAGTTATTCGGGAAGATGTTTCTAAACATTTAGTAGAGCTTTTTAACGATAAGAGACTCCGATTAACCGTTACAGTTACCGTTAATAACCGGTGTTAGCTGGCAACCGGTGGATGCCTGGTGATGATTGACGTTTGATAGCTTCAGTTTTGTGGGTAAAACGCTACATTTAGCCACTCTCTGACTCGGAGAAAAGATGCCTCCTAATAAACGGATTCACAAGAAAACCCTGAAACTGGAGTGTGAATGGAGTTCGTGCCAGGAGTCGTTCAGTCGGATGGATAACTTCTGCAAGCATGCGGAGGCTCACCTCAGTGCTGTGAACATGGCGGAGGAGGAGGAATCAGAAGAAGGTGAGGAGGTTTTTAGTATTATGACTCAGACGAAGTGTAGTTGTAGCAAGTTTATGTGGAGTGGAAGGATACTGCCACTATAGCTAAATAGTATACGTCTAAATGTGCTGTGATGCAGCCCCCTGAACCCCTGAAATCAGTTTCAGGTGTTTTATTGTTGCTCTTTTTATATTTTACTCACTGTGGCCTTGTATTTCAATGCCATGTGCAGGTCACTTGCCTGTGTGGATCAGCACAATCATTGCTAGAAGTAGGAACAACTCAAAAATATTATTTTATTATAACATGCATCATAAAAATAAGAAAAAAAATGCAAATGGAATTTCTCTGACAAATTATTTTATATATACAACACTTTTCCAAGTGCCCACAAGTGTCACGAATGTTGGGCGGAAAAATTAGGTCTCCACATATACGCTATACATATTGAACTATTTACAACCTCTCCTGTCCTCTCCTCTCTGCTCTGTATAAAGAGGTTTTCAGTGAATATTTTTCATGTGACCATTCGTCTCTGCAGAATCAATCATGGCTTCACAGTGATTTTGACACAAAATATCACAGTTTTTAAGCTTTGTTTTAGTTACTTTTTCAACAGAAACTATGGTAACCTATGATCTGTTCAAGGACTACCGAAAAGTTCAAATTTCAATGGAAACGCCTGTTTTTACCTTTTTTCTACAATAAACTGTATTTCTTTGGCTGTCAGGCTGTTCAGAGGGATAGCAGATGCTAAACAATAACTATTGATGCCTGGTTTAAAAAATGGTTTACTAATGCAAACTCTTTACTTTTCGTGCCAAGGGGAGAGAAACTGTTTTTGGAGAGACTGTGGTTTCTGCTCTGTGGAGGGCCCTGAAGAGATACGAAGACATCTGTTCTTCCACTGTTACCACACAAAGCTGAAGCAGTTGGGTCAGCAGGTGCTCAATGCCCAGCCAGAAATTGGCACCTGCTCCATCGGTCACGCTAACTGCAACATCATCCCTGAAATCCCAGACAATTTTATCTGCCTCTGGGAGGAGTGTGAGGTAATCTTGACAGGTGCTGCTGCTGCTGCTGCTACTTTTTTTTTTTACTTAGAAGTTTAGAGTATTTATCTAGCTGCTTTATCTAGTACACCCTTTCAAAGAGCAAGGGTGTACTTGCATTATAATCCTATTATATTAACAATTAGCGGCATAAATTGATCTTAATGTTACAATAATATTGTTTATCACAATTTCTGGGACAATATATCATCTAACACAAAATGCTTATCATGACAGGTCTACTGATAATCCGTGTGCGTCAGCTAATGCAAGTCCACAATGTATTGAAAGCAAATGCACCTCTTTGCAACAATCTTCATCTGTGACTCACACAGTACAGCAAATAACTGTGATTTGTCAACCTCACTTACCTTAATAAATCTGCTTAATATAGTAGTTTGGGAATTTAAGTGCGAATGATATGAGACACAGTTGACATAAATGACATAAATGGGAGGAGTAATTCCTTTCAAGTGTCTGTGAAGTAGAATTTAACCATTTTCTTCTCAATCTCTTAATATTTGTGGCTATGTTTTTCTTTTGTTAAAGCAACCACCCTATGAAAACCCAGAGTGGTTCTATCGCCATGTGGAGATGCATAGCCTGAGCATAGATATACCAACAGGAGACTGTGAATTCCCAATTCGCTGTGGATGGAAAGGTACTTAATTTAACGTGATTTATCTCAAGCAATTCAATGTAGCTAAAGTTTACAAAATTAGTTTATGGTCAAACAAGGTTAAAAGGTTGAGTATTGGTATATTTTCCAAGTCTGCTCCTGTAATTCTGCAGATTGCGAAGCCACCGCTAAAGGGCGTCCTAAGCTCCGGGAGCACCTGCGCAGCCACACCCAGGAGAAGGTGGTGGCGTGTCCAGGCTGTGGTGGGATGTACGCTAACAACACCAAGCTGTTTGACCACATCATACGGCAGACCGCCATGGAAGGTAAAAACATGTCAGAATTCATTCAGGAACCTGAACAACAATGTTTGCAACATGTTAAAATTTCACCATCTAGTTATTCTTACTTTGTGTGTTTGCATGTGTGCTGCAGGTCAGAGGTTCCAGTGTTCTCACTGTTCCAAACGCTTTGCAACAGAAAGACTCCTGAGAGACCACATGAGGACCCACGGTCAGTATTAACAGTTGTTATGCTCATGTGGTGGGGAGGTGTAAATATACACATGCTCTTTTTGCTAACTAGATAGACTTTTACCTGCCATTTAGGCCCCGTTTACACGAGGACGCTCGCGGGTGAAAACGACAAAATATTTTATCAGAAGTGCCTTTCGTTTAGACGGTGACGGCGTTTTGGGGGCTTAAAGACGCAAAAATCTGAAACCACCCTCCAAAGTGGAAAAGTTAAATCCACTCCGCCGTAGCGTGTCGTCTACACTGACAAGACACAAAACTCTGATCTGATCTGCTCACGTCACGTATGTGTTTACGTCACATACATGCTCCAGTACAGGAAAATAAACAAATGTGGGATTATTTCCATGCGTCGGACCTTCAAGCTGCTCTGGCAGCTCTAATAAACTTACAGGAGTCTTTCCATCAAATGTACAGGATATGTACAGATAGTATTAGTGAACAGAGAAGGATCTGTAAAAACCTCCATCACATTTTGGATGCAGCAGTTTTTCGGAGGTGAGCCAGACGGCTGTGAACGAGACCTGGGAGATCTAGTGGATGGAGGAGAACTTTGTGGAAGGAGTAGCTGATGAAAATGTGTGGCGTGAAAACTTCTGCATGCCCAAAGATGCTCTTATGGCTTTAAGTGAGTCCGCCTGGCTGCATACAATCGAATTTCACACACTTTTGCGTCACCGTATGCAGCAGATTTCCTCCCGAAAATGCTCGTCTAAACGAGGAATAAAAAGTGAAGACGCGACGCCACTTTTGCGTCTTCTGTTGAGACCGTCCTCGTGTGAACTGGGCCTTAGACACCAATTTCATTTCTGACTGTTGCAAACTGACCATGTGATGCACTTTGGTTACCAAGTGAGTGAGGGGAAACCTTTTGACAACAAACAACTCTGCAGTATGATCAGATCATTGCATCTCATCACTGGTTTGTATTTTTCTTGTTGGTACAGTGAGCCACTACAAATGCCCGCTGTGTGACATGACGTGTCCATCGCCCTCGTCACTGCGCAGCCATGTCAAGTTCCGCCACAGTAACGAGAGGCCGTACAGCTGTGAATACTGCGAATACAGGCATGTATCATTTGAATCTGCAGCAATAAGAAGCAACATAAAGCTGTTAATAAATACACACACATACACTACTGGTCAAAAGTTTTAGAACACACCAACTTTTCCAGAATTTAATTGAAAATTATGCAGTTTAATGTCTCAGTGTACTCTGAAATGAATGCACATTTGCAACATTTAAAATTCTTTATTGAGCATGATAGTGTTTTGAAAGTAAAAAAAAGATTCAAAATCACATTTTATGTTGGACTAAAGGACTAAAAAAAGACACAAAATGACCAAAAAAAGACACAAAATGACTAAAAAAGACACCAAAAGACACAAAATGACTAAAAAAAAGACACAAAATGACCAAAAAAAGACACAAAATTACAAAAAAAAAAGACACAAAATGACTTACAAAGACATGAAAAGAATTCAAAAATGGACAAAATAGCCCAAGACTCCATAGAGTTAAGTTGTTAACCCATTTCTTGTTCCCTGAAAAAGGCCTACCGTACTTGTATAATTCTGAAATGTACATTATTTTTCAGTTTTGGTTAAGCTTACCTTTTTTATTTACCTCTGGCAGTTCACCACTTACCCACTTTCAAGCTGTTCATTTGACTTGAACTGCTTGAATTTCAATGAAAAATTGGGGTGTTCTAAAACTTTTGACCGGTAGTGTGTGTGTGTATATATATATATATATATATATATATATATATATATATATATATATATATATATATATATATATATATAATTCTCCCACACTTGATTTTGTATTTGCAGTTGTAAGAATCTGGTAGACTTGCGCAAACACCTGGATACCCACAGCAGTGAGCCGGCGTTTCACTGCGATGCTCCTGGCTGTGGCTTCACCTCTCGGGCGCTTGTCACCATGAAGATTCACCACAAAAAAGAGCACGAGGTAAGAGGGGGAGTCTTTTTAAATATTTGTAAATTTGCACTCTGATAGAGAGTTTTAATGTCATTCATTGTTCTCTTATGTTTCTTCTCTTTTTTTTCTCTTTCAAATGAAAATGTTTCTTCTTTTAATAACAGCTGGTATACAACTTCATACTCTTTTATAGCCTTTTTGTGCAAAATAGATGAAATGCAACAAAAAGGGCAATCGGAGAGCGCAGACCTTTGCCAAGGTTATGCCTTTAACAAGAGTTGGAAGACATATTTAGATCCCTTACTTAAGTAAAAGTACTAATACCATAATGGGAAATAACTCCACTACAAGTAAAAGTCCTGCATTCACAACTTACTAAAGTAAAAGTACAAATGTATCAGCATCAAAATATACTTAAAGTAAAAGTAATCATTATGCAGAATGGACCCACTCAGATTGTTTTATAAATTCCACATATGTTTTTGTATTATTATTATGATTGATACATTTATGTAATTAGTGGTTTACTTTTCTCAATGAAGGGCTACTTAATATACTGTTATGAGGTTTAATAAAAAAAAAAATCAAATCACTTTAATTTACCATGTTTTTATGTTAAATCTTGACCTGAAAAGTAACTAAAGCTGGCAGCTAAATGTAGTGGTGTAAAAAGTAAAAAATTTGACTCAAAATTGTACTTGAGTACAGTACTTAATGTACCTAAATGTACTTAGTTACATTCCACTACTTCCGATAAGAAAACTGTGCATCTGCCATGTGATACAGATCTAGTCAAAAATGTAATGTGTTCTTCTTGCCTGTGCTTCACCCTTCCACCAAGTTTCATTAAAACTAGAGCAGTAGTTTTTCTGTATTTCTGCTGGGATACAGACAAAAAAAAAACCAAAACATAACCTCCTTAGAAGAAGTAATTTAAATGTAAAATTAGAAACATAAAATGGGCTATATTTGGACTCTTGGGTTTTTCATATGGAATACTTTTTTTTTTTTCATCCTATTTTCATTTTATGTCAAAGATCAACTTATACAAAGCATTCTTATGTTTAATTTCTTTAATCAGGGGAATTTTGCAGCCCGCTACAAGTGCCATGTGTGTGATCAGTGCTTCACCCGCGGCAACAATCTAACTGTTCATCTGCACAAAAAGCACCAATTCAAATGGCCCTCTGGACACCCCAGGTTCAGGTAAGCCTCACACCGACCTGTCCGTCAACCCAGAAATGCTGAATTTGAGATGTGTGAGTCGTTGCAGCTAGGCCTGGGCCGATAATCAATAAATCAATTAATCGTGCGATAAATTAAATGAACTCAATCATTTTGCCGGCCTCGATATATCGCCATGCGCATGCGTGTTTGTTTTCCTCGTCTGTTGCCTCCAAGCAGGCTGGATGACAAGAGGGTTCACTCTGTGCTGGATCTCTTTTGTTCCATAGCAGAATGAGCGGAGTGAACCCTCCTGTCAGTCATCCAGTCTCTTTGTCTCTGTGGGGAAGGCTGGGCCGCTAGCATTGGCTACACACAGAGTGCAGCAGGTGAGCCTCGTGCGGAGCAACGCGAGGAAAAAAGATGATTGCAAAGCCAAATGCCACAGCCCCGGTGTGGGAATATGTCGGTTTCAAACCGAATGAGAAAGGTGAGCCCATCAACACACGGACGAGCCTGTATGCCGAATTTGTTCAAAAGTGGTGGCAACAAAAAAAGCCACCACAACAAACTTGCATGCCCATCTAAAGCAGAACCACCCGACCCAGTTTTCCCAGCTGGGGAAAAAAACTGCACCTGGAGATGCAGAGCCTTCGTCCCGACAGTCAACACTGGTCGACAAAGTAAATATAAACGCTGTGCGCTCACAGAAAGTGGAGTTTGCTACATCGCAAAATAAATGCTGCCCTTTAAAAAAAAAATGTTTGTTTTATTTATTTAGGATATTTAAACGTTCTTAAAATTACAATTACAATGGTAAAAAACACTGAGAAATAAAAGTGTATTGTATATGAAAGGGTGTGCATTATTATGATATATTATCATGTTGACAATAATATCGTTTATCGGCAATAATTTGTGGGACAATATATCGTCCAGCAAAATTTGTTATCGTCCCAGGCCTAGTTGCAGCACTGACGGCCTCTTCATCCCTCCGTCAGGTACAAGGAGCACGAGGACGGCTTCTTGAGGCTGCAGCTGATCCGCTACGAGAGCGTGGAGCTGACGGAGCAGCTAATGAGGGAGAGACAGAACGGGCAGGCGGAGGAGGACGAGGACAGCGGCCACGCTGGGGAAGGATCTCCGGGGGCGGCTCCCTCAGAGCTGCAGGTAGAACTGAGAGGGGTGCTGCTGGAGGAGCAGGGGCCAGAGGAGGCGACAGCCGCCGCTGAAGAAGGCGCTCCGGAACACGACATGCTGTACGTCCTCACTGGAGGTTTGTCTCAACCAGGGGACGACTCCGTCATGCAGCAGCTCCAGGACCAGCAGCGAGGGATGCAGGTGGTTTGACTGCCACAGTGACTCACACTACAAGAAACATGTCTGAGAAATCTTGTGCATTTTCTGAGCCTTTCACTGAGACATTTTAATTTATTTCTAGGTTTGTTTCTAGCCAAAATCTAAGGCTCAGTAATTATGATGACGACTGTAAGCCTATGTTAGGTAATGCACCATTTTTTTTGCTATTGTTGAGCTCATGGGCAACCTGTTTTCCAGTATTTTTATTTTTATTATTATTTATCATTTATGGTTTCTTCTAATTTAAACATCTTTAGACAGTTGGATACTAACCATGCTGCACTGTAGGTGTGGATTGTCATTCTCTTTTCCTAAAATTCATAAATTAATCAGCCACACCTTATGAATTATGAAGGATACGAATTACAAGAAGACCATGTTAAAACCTCATTGCCTCATTGTTTTTGACACTTTATCAGCAACTTGAATAAACCTCTGACAAAATGTTTGCAAAAATCACATTTGAAATACTTTTTTTTTTGTCTTATTCATACATTTAATATACTTTTTCTTTAATGGAGCACTAAATTTCCTTTTTAATTATTTTTAAAATGTCATTAAAAGAGGAAAATGCATCGTTTTAATTAAATTCATATAATTTACCAGTCAATGGTTACCACTCAGTGTCCGTCATCTCTGCCTCTATTATGGCGCCTCCTGCTGATCAAACTGCTCCAATGCAGCTTTATTTTATGATTAAATCTGCTTCCACTCGACTGCATTTTATTGATCTAAACTGTATTGACTTAGCACAGAGTAGACAAACAGATATTAGGTGGCTCTAAAGTGAAATGTTGTCGCTCTAGTATTATTGACTCGAGTGGAGGTAGATTATATGAAGGCACATTTTCTCTTCCGTTACATTAAATCATATTCTAAACCCAAATGTGTGACCATACAATATATATTTTTAATTCTGCTGCTCAAATGTTCATACATACAATATCGGTGCTTTAATTGCAAATATTGGGATAAATATATACATATATATATATATATATTTGAAACAGTTTTTTTCTGAAAAATACAGTTTATCGTAGAAAGGAAATGAAAAATGGTTTCCATTAGAAAAAGTAACCAAATAGAAGCTTAAAATTGTGATATTTCTGTCAAAATTACTTCATTCTATAGGGAAAAATAACTAGATCCTGTAAAAAAAACATAAAATTCTGCTCCTCAGCGACACTGTGAAGCCATGATTGATTCTGCTGAAAAGAACGATCATGTGACAAATATTCACTGAAAAACTGTTTACACAGAGCAGAGTGGAGAGGACAGGAGAGGTTGCAAT
This sequence comes from Centropristis striata, assembly GCF_030273125.1. Classification (NCBI taxonomy): domain Eukaryota; kingdom Metazoa; phylum Chordata; class Actinopteri; order Perciformes; family Serranidae; genus Centropristis; species Centropristis striata. The sequence continues at coordinate 33,232,672 of NC_081531.1, read as the reverse complement.
TATAGGTTGTAAAAATACAAATAGTTCAATATGTATATCATGTGAAGACTCAATCATGGGCACTTTCAATTAAAAAAATAACCAGAGAAATTCAACTTTTGAAATACCTTTTTTATGATTTATGTCATAACTGTGTTATTCTGCACAAAAGACATTTTTGCCTTGTTCACAGCAACTAACAATGTGATCCCCTCATCTGCTTTTTGCTTCGATCCTATAAAAAGCTCTGGTGTTGATGAGGTGTTTTAATTCACGACAAACATTTGCTAAAGCAGTGTGTCTCTGTCGCAGCATGACAAACACGTAGTGGCATTAGCGGTGTGTAGAAGATTAAGCAGCACAGAGCTTAGTTTAAGTG